>NC_063336.1:43647946-43655671 GCF_021869965.1 Rhincodon typus
CTTTAGAAATGTTGCAAAGAAGAGAGCAAAAACAACAGCAAGTGGTAAGAATGGTAACAGAGGGTTTATACTGAAAGGGGAATCAGTGGAAGTAATGTACTGAATAAGGCCAAATTAAAATTCAGTGGGGCTTTACTGGCCACATGTCGTGAAATTCTGAACAGCCAAACAGAACCACAAACATTGTTTCAGAGATAGTAGGAACTGCAGATGCTGGAGAATCTGAGATAACAAGGTGTAGAGCTGGATGAACACAGCAGGCCGAGGAGCAGGAAGACTGGCGTTTCGGGCCTAGACCCTTCTTCTTCAGAAGAAGGCCTTTTACTGGGATTACAAGTAGGAAATCAAAACCTCCCCAATGGGATTTTAGAGGTAATAGGGGGAAACATAGAAAGCTATATAAGGAATGATGGGAAATCTCTGCAACAGTCACCCTGAGTCCTCTTCAGCCTTATTTTCCTGCTTTGGAGTACATAGAAAGCTTATACAAGGACATGTCAGCACAGCATTTCCTGCTATTGCACATCATACGTTTAAGGTGAAGCAAAAGTGACAATCCTTGGTATCAAGGCAGCATTTTATGGAATGCAACATCAACGAGTCCCAGTAAAACTGAAGACAATGGCAATCAGGGGGAACCTCTCTACAGGTTGGAGACATGCCTAGCATAAAAGATAATGAATTATGGATCAATCGTCTCAATATCAAGAGATAATGAAAAATGTTCCTCGGGGTAATATCCAAGGCCCAACCATCTTCAGCTTCTTCGTGAAGAGCCTTCCCTTCAGCATTAGTGAGAAGTTGGGATGTTTACAATGAATGCACAATGTCTCCTACTATTCATAACACCTCAGATGCTGGAAAGGGCCACAATCATGTGCAACAAAAATTAAATAACATTCACTGCACTGCAGTAATCAGCCAAGATTCCTCCAATATCAAACTGTGCACTACTGAATGATGGATTATTTCCTCACTGCAGAAACTCATTTACTGAGGTAGTATGGGCTGAGGTTAGAAACAGGAAAGGAGAGGTCACCCTGTTGGGGGTTTTCTATAGGCCTCCGAAAAGTTCCAGAGATGTAGAGGAAAAGATTGCAAAGATGATTCTGGATAGAAGCGAAAGTAACAGGGTAATTGTTATGGGGAACTTTAACTTTCCAAATATTGACTGGAAATGCTATAGTTCGAGTACTTTAGATGGGTCAGTTTTTGTCCAATGTGTGCAGGAGGGTTTCCTGACACAGTACCTAGATAGGCCAACAAGGGGCGAGGCCACATTGGATTTGGTACTGGGTAATGAACCAGGCCAGGTGTTAGATTTGGAGATAGGTGAGCACTTTGGTGATAGTGACCACAATTCGGTTACGTTTACTTTAGCAATGGAAAGGGATAGGTATATACTGCAGGGCAAGAGTTATAGCTGGGGGAAAGGCAACTTTGAGGTGATTAGGCAAGATTTAGGATGCATAGGATGGAGAAGAAAACTGCAGGGGCTGGGCACAATTGAAATGTGGAGCTTGTTCAAGGAACAGCTACTGCGTGTCCTTGAGAAGTATGTACCTGTCAGGCAGGGAGGAAGTGGTCGAGCAAGGGAACCATGGTTTACTAAAGAAGTTGAATCTCTTGTCAAGAGGAAGAAGGAGGCTTATGTAGAGATGAGGCGTGAAGGCTCAGTTAGGGCGCTTGAGAGTTACAAGTTAGCCAGGAATGACCTAAAGAGAGAGCTAAGAAGAGCCAGGAGGGGACATGAGAAATCTTTAGCAGGTAGGATCAAGGAAAACCCTAAAGCTTTCTATAGGTATGTCAGGAATAAAAGAATGACTAGAGTAAGATTAGGGCCAGTCAAGGACAGTAGTGGGAAGTTGTGCGTGGAGTCCGAAGAGATAGCAGAGGCGCTAAATGAATACTTTTCATCAGTATTCACACAGGAAAAAGACAATGTTGTTGAGGAGAATACTGAGATACAGGCTATTAGACTAGACGGGATTGAGGTTCATAAGGAGGAGGTGTTAGCAATTCTGGAAGGTGTGAAAATAGATAAGTCCCCTGGGCCAGATGGGATTTATCCTAGGATTCTCTGGGAAGGTAGAGAGGAGATTGCAGAGCCTTTGGCTTTGATCTTTATGTCATTGTCTTCAGGAATAGTGCCAGAAGACTGGAGACTAGCAAATGTTGTCCCCTTGTTCAAGAAGGGGAGTAGAGACAACCCTGGTAATTATAGACCAGTGAGCCTTACTTCGGTTGTGGGTAAAGTGTTGGAAAGGATTATAAGAGATAGGATTTATAATCATCTAGAAAGGAATAATTTGATTAGGGATAGTCAACACGGTTTTGTGAAGGGTAGGTCGTGCCCCACAAACCTTATTGAGTTCTTTGAGAAGGTGACCAAACAGGTGGATGAGGGTAAAGCGGTTGATGTGGTGTATATGGATTTCAGTAAAGCGTTTGATAAGGTTCCCCATGGTAGGCTATTGCAGAAAATACGGAGGCATGGGATTGAGGGTGATTTAGCGGTTTGGATCAGAAATTGGCTAGCTGTAAGAAGACAGAGGGTGGTGGTTGATGGGAAATGTTCATCCTGGAGTTCAGTTACTAGTGGTGTACCGCAAGGATCTGTTTTGGGGCCACTGCTGTTTGTCATTTTTATAAATGACCTGGATGAGGGCGTAGAAGGATGGGTTAGTAAATTTGCGGATGACACCAAAGTCGGTGGAGTTGTGGATAGTGCAGAAGGATGTTGCAGGTTACAGAGGGACATAGATAAGCTGCAGAGCTGGGCTGAGAGGTGGCAAATGGAGTTTAATGCGGACAAGTGTGAGGTGATTCACTTTGGAAGGAGTAACAGGAATACAGAGTACTGGGCTAATGGTAAGATTCTTGGTAGTGTGAATGAGCAGAGAGATCTCGGCGTCCATGTGCATAGATCACTGAAAGTTGCCACCCACGTTGATAGCGTTGTTAAGAAGGCATACGGTGTGTTAGGTTTTATTGGTAGAGGGATTGAGTTTCAGAGCCATGAGGTCATGTTGCAGCTGTACAAAACTCTGGTGCAGCCGCACTTGGAGTATTGCGTACAGTTCTGGTCACCGCATTATAGGAAGGATGTGGAAGCATTGGAAAGGGTGCAGAGGAGATTTACCAGGATGTTGCCTGGTATGGAGGGAAGGTCTTATGAGGAAAGGGTGGGGGACTTGAGGCTGTTTTCGTTAGAGAGAAGAAGGTTAAGAGGTGACTTAATAGAGACATACAAGATGATCAGAGGATTAGATAGGGTGGACAGTGGGAGCCTTTTTCCTCGGATGGTGATGGCTAGCACGAGGGGACATAGCTTTAAATTGAGCGGTGATAGATATAGGACAGATGTCAGAGGTAGGTTCTTTACTCAGAGTGTAGTAAGGGCGTGGAATGCCCTGCCTGCAAAAGTAGTAGACTCGCCAACTTTAAGGGCATTTAAATGGTCATTGGATAAACATATGGATGATAATGGAATAGTTTAGGTTAGATGGGCTTCAGATTGGTTTCACAGGTCGGCGCAACATCGAGGGCCAAAGGGCCTGTACTGCGCTGTAATGTTCTATGTTCTATGGTGTACGTAATGTGGCAGTCAGGATACGGTTATTGCAAAATAAAAACCGAAAACTGCGGTTGCTGTAAATCAGGAACAAAAACAAAGTTGCTGGGAAAGCTCAGCAGGTCTGGCAGCATCTGTGAAGGAAAATACAGAGTTAACGTTTCGGGTCCGGTGACCAACTGTTCTGAGGAAGGGTCACCGGACCCGAAACATTAACTCTGTTTTTTTTTTCCCTTCCCAGATGCTGCCAGACCTGCTGAACTTTTCCAGCAACTTTGTTTTTGTACGTTTACTCCAAGCTGGAGATGGCGACGTTACAATGTCACCGGATTAGTAGTCTAAAGATGAATGCCCTGCACGGTTTGAAATATCACCAAGGCTAAACTCAATTAGTAAAATCTGGAATTAATTTTTTTTATGGTTAACATTACTGAAACTAGGTATCATCAATAGTCATAAAAATCATTCTGATGTACCTGGGTCTGGTGGGATGCTCTGAGGGTCAGTGTGGACTTGTTGGGCCGAAGGGCCTGTTTCCACACCGTAGGGATTCTGTGATCTGTGATCTTTGTACCAATGTGAGATAGCAAGAACTGCAGATGCTGGAGTCAATACAGTGTGGAGCTAGAGGAACACAGCAGGTCAGGCAGCATCAGAGGAGCAGGAAAGTCAACGTTTCCGGTTTACATCCTTCATGCTGTCCGACCTGCTGTGTTCCTCCCGCTCCACACTGTACTAAATGATGTACCAATGTCCTTTAGGGAAGGAAATCTATCATCGGTACCTGTCAACTTATGATAGCAAACCTACAATAATGTAGTTGACGTTTAAGTGCTCCATGAACTGGCAGATTCAAGGGTGACAAATCCAAAGAATAAAAGAGTTTGAGCAACATGTTTACGACACAGCAGCAACACAAATGGTATTTTCCACTAAGAAGACGCTGCCAAGTTGATGCTCTGCATAAAACAAAATGTGTAATATGTTATTAATTTCAGTGCTGGTGGAATGTCAAGTACATAAACTACGCAAACCAATGCCAAGTGGACTGTTTCAAACAGCAAATTCTTTCAGCTGTGCACAACGGGCAGAGTACTGAGTGTACACAACCAGCCTATGCTTGCAAACAACATTAGCTCCAATTTGGCTATGGGACAGCACTTGCTGAGCAATCCTGGGTATGCCAAGAACTATACCAGCAACTAATTTAAGATAATCAAACGCGTACTGTGACTCACATTTGCTCAAAGCCTCGTAGAGCAAGCATTGTTTTAACTGGCACTTTACGAGCTGGCAGTCTTGATAAACTGGCAGAAAGAATACGCCTGAAATACCGGAGGTTTACTGTATGACCGCAAATCTGCGAAGTCCATGTTGAGAGCTGAGGGGTCAAGTGAGAAAGCTTCCTACTAGTAAGTTTCATTTAAGGCAAAGTTGCATTATTATTTAAGTGATTTATGCTGAAAATAAAGTGTAACAGTATGTGTGTACTCCTGCATTACTATTTAGTATGTATATTTTTACAGGTTACATGTGGACCTCTTCATCAACCAGAATATTTGATCAACCGGCACACTCTAGGCCGCAAGTGCCGGTTAATAAAAAGTTTGCAGTGCAATTATACACAGAGATTTATCCACTGCAGCCATATATTGGCTCCAAGGTGCCAACATACTTCAACTGGAGCTTGTCCGCTACTTTTTCTTTTCGTCTCTCATTTTTTTTTTGTCTTTTTCCCTCTTCGACCCGGAGCAGAGAGGGGGTGGCCAGCGGCCTAGAACAAAGCGGAGATGGTGGCTAGTGGCTCAGAGTGAAGATAGAGGTTGTAAATCTGAAATGTCGACTTTCCTGCTCCTCTGATGCTGCTTGACCTGCTGTGTTCCTCCAGCTCCACACTGTATTGAAGATGGCTACTGGTTGGGAACCAGTTGAGCCCATATGGAAGCCTTTATAAAGTTTACAGACTGTAGATGTCTGCCTTTACAAGCTTTACTACTTATTTTCCTAACTTATGCTACGTATATCTATGATGTAATGTAACATTTTTTTATTTTCTCCATTTTTTGTACCTAGGTACAAAAGGTGCCATGTTGGTAACATTGTATGCTTTTCACAATACTCCTGTTCTTCTGTAACTTGAGTACACATGACAATAAATGTAATTCTAATTCATTGCACCTATTTTGAATTATTCAAGAGTCAGGCCAATAGCCTCCTGGTGCATTCTCCACAACAGCATGAGCAAACAGTCAATTTGCTAACCAATAAGAACCAGTTTCTCTTGCACTATAAATTATTGCGCCCTTTGAAATTTAGCTTTTTTGCTTTATCCTGCATAGTGAAAAGCTTCATAGGAACATTGAACTTGGGAGTAGGAAAAAGTCATTTGGCCCTTTTGACGCTGTTCTGCCATTCAATAAGACCATGGCTGATTGTGTTGTGCTCAACTCCATTTGCCTGTCTGCCCATTTACAAAATTTTTTTTCCATCAATACTCAAGTTCTGTACTACCAAGCAACTATAATGAAATATCCCTCTTTTATATTTCCTCAAACATTATACCTGATATTATTTAGGTGATAAAACGCATATCTTTTATTCTGAGCTGAAGCGGTGCACTTCAGTTTGTCTTGAGCCTGGCAGTACTTCTCTTCAAACTCTGCTTCACGATTTTGCAGCTTATGTTGCTTTTCCAATCATTCTATACATTTGGTTCCACCAGTTTTTCAGCTTCTCACTGTGCTTGGCTTTTAACATTAAATATTAACTTAAATGCTCCATCATTTCTTGCAGTTTAGAATTGATCTCAGCAAATAATTCTTGGACTGTGATATCATGTTAAGGTGCATCTGCAGTCTAATAATTTCACGTCTGAACTGAGCATTGTCACTCATTTCTTTTTCAAGTTCTATTTGAAGCATATGCTTTTGGGATTTGCACCCAAGGTTTTAGAATATGCCTCCTCTGGCAACTGTACAACTTGCAGTTTTGCTCCTCTAAGCATACTGTCAAATAGCAGCCACTGTTATTCCCAGGTTAATGACTTTATTCACTACTTCTAACTTTTTATTTTGGCCAAGTATAAGATTTTTGAAATCATTTTATTTAGCTCCCCAAACTTTCCAACTTGGCTTTTTCTTTTCCTCTGATGAGAGCTTCAGGTTTTTCAACAGGTGCTTTGAGAATGCTAATATCTGATTGCAATCCACTGAATTGCAATCTACTGATTGCCCAATAGATGTGACAGACAGTTCTTCAACCTACTCTTGGTACAAGATTTTGGCCAGTATTCTTTCTTTTAAAAAAAATGCATGAAACACACGCAAAGCACTCAACGAAATAAGATCTACAGGACTGAACAGAAACAAACGTACCAAACATCAAACATATCTGATATCATCTCTCAGGAAGATGCTGCAAGGAAAACATACTGGACATGGCTTTCAAAGCAAAATACCCATTTAGGCTGTCAGTTAAATTCAATTATTAGAATCACACCATCTTTTAGAAAGCAGAATGCTGCTTTACAAACTTGATTCCCGAAAGGAGCTGAAAAGGTTCTTGTGGATGTGATAGTAGCCAGGAAGCTCAGGTTCATATACCACCTACTGCACAGCTGTGTAATATTCTCTCAACTGATTGATTCAAAAACACCTTAAAGTAACTGAATTAGTGGATGATGGCAGTGTTTTAGGCATTCAATAGACTAATTGTGAAATTACTGCTACGAAATATCTGTTAAAATGTATGGTCAAATATTATACGGAATATTAAATTGGTTAGAGCTGTATTAGCAGGCAATGTTCAAGGAAATGGTCCAGCACAGGTCAGAATAACAACTGATATCAAAACTCCTCGTCATTTGCAACCTCCATCTTCCTAAATAATTCGGTTAACACCATTAAATGAAATTATTCATAACGAATAGCAATCTAAGATGAAGTTTGATAGATGTGAAAACTGGGTTCATCTCAGACGGATATCCTTCTGTGGGTGTGTGTGTGAGCGAGATAGAAAAAAAGAGAGAAGGGGAGTGGAGGAAGAAAGGAACGAGGGGGTGCAAAAGAGAGAGAGAGGGAGAGGTGTGCAGGGTGGGAGAGGCGAGGGAGAGGTGGGGAGGGTGGGGCTGGCGTGGGAGGGGCGGGGGGGAG
>NC_063336.1:43661171-43673396 GCF_021869965.1 Rhincodon typus
GAGAGAGCAGGGGGGTGGGATGGAAGAAATGGGTGGGTGGGGGGGAAGGAAGATAGAGAGAGCGAGAGAGATGGGAAGAGAGAGAGCAGGGGGTGGGATGGAAGAAATGGGGGGGTGGGTGGGGAAGAGAAGGATGGAGGCGGGGGGGGGGGTGGGAAACAGAGACAGAGGGAGAGAGGGAGGGAGTTACACACACACACACACACACACACACACACACACCGGGGGGCGTGGCAGCACGGACAGCAAAAGCACGAGAGACAATATTGTTTGAAATTTTAAAGCTTTAATTGTCAAGCAAACAGACCTGAAAGATCCTAAATCTTTGTTGCCCTCACCCAGCAACAGACTGAGGCAAACGGTATGTTTCTTAGTACACATCTAGAAACCGTAGGTAATGGCTGGGTATATTTGGAAGGACAAAGCTTTAAAATTTCAGGTGTGTTTCTTTCTCAAATCTTTGCTGAACACTGCTTTCCAAAGTGACTTTTTACCTTGAAGAAACAAACCACAGCCTCTTTAACCTTGTGATTTTCCAGTTCCAATCACATGATAAACCCTTTGCAATGCAGTAATGTCCAAAATGTCATATTCTAAATCTCATAATTCATGAATGTATGTGTTCCCAACATTTGTTATTTGGGTTGTAATCAATTTCCATAACCTCAAACAAGAATACAAATGCTAAATTGGCAACACTACATATAAAATTACTGGAATCTTTTTCCAATTCATTATCCACTTTCATGATAGTTGGCATAGGTGAACTTGATCTTTACAGAACAAGGAAAATCAATCCATGATTGAATTTGATTAGACTGGAGATTAACATCAAGTGATATAGTGGAGCTTGGCTTGATTGACATTATACATTTAATAATTGTGTGGTTCAAGAGGGTAGCATTATGAAGCAATAAGGAGTAATTTGTATTTCCTCATGCCAATCACGTTTTGATCTTCATACCATGCCCTTTTGCCATGGTGTCATGGCTGAAATAGGGGAAAATGTTAAAGGAAAAGGTGTTCATAAACATACACGAGGCTCACTCTCACCCATTTTTCTATTAAGCATGCTTCCACATTAAGTAATCATACAGCACTTGTGTATTTTAGACAGACTACCCAAACTTTCTATCTTCTCTACCAAAATATTTTATAATCTAAGTTGCAATATATTTTTACCAGACAAATCAAAATTATTATATAAAAACATTTAGCTGAGTTTATTTTGACAGCAGTCTTAACAAACAGCTTTCATTCTTGTGATGAAAAAGGTCTGAAGTACAAAATTAAGGCAAATATTCATGGGAAAATTAAATGGAAATTGTGAACTATAATGAAAGCAAAAAAATTTCATTGATTTTGATGATTCATATTCATGTTTGATGATGCTGTTTTGAACTATTTGAACACTCGTTTTGTGAACTGCATTTACAACTGCACATTTGTCATGCCAAAAATGCAAACCAACAGCTGTAGGATCAGTTAAATTAGCATGTACACAAATGCTACGTACAAATTAAACATTTATTCTGGTCTTTAGAATCTGAAGTTATCGATAATTTATTATCTAAATTCAAAGTATTAGTCAGAACACCTATTCTAGATTCTGAAATGTTTAAGATCCCTTACCCTTATTCTGAAACAGTAATCTAAAGTAGACTGTGCACTGTTCAAGACCAAGAGTGACGGCCTTGGGCTTTTCATGTGTTTGAGAAATTTACATAAAATCATCTCATGGGAGTAGTGATTATCGTACAGGGTGGCTTTATCCTATTTTAGCATCAGGTTTACAGGTCAACAAATGGCTCAGGGTCGCCAATAAAGCCAATTTTACATCATTCGGAATTGTAGGAATCTCAATGTGTACTCTGACTAGTGAAGGTAGGTCTGTGATAAGACTACTGTATAAACCAAATGGCCAATTTCTAAACTAGGTCGGAGGAAAGGGAACTCCTTTGACTGTTTTATTTCAAATGTGAACTTGACTGAAGAACGGAGCAAGGAAATTATTGTATACAGTTGCAGATTTATAATAATGCAAATGTATTATTATCAGAAATATGCAAAAGGGTATGAAATCAGATGTCAAACCATCAAAGGCACATTTCTCAGAATCCAACAAAGATGTTTGAACGTTGGGTCTAGTTGGGATCTCACGGCAATATCTTTCATCTGGGTTAATGCGGTGTTAAAACGGAACTGAACTGCATGAGTTATGAAGTGCAGAGTTCAGCGGGCCTTTGCTGGACCATGGAAGCATCAAGGAATTTCGTTAAACCATTCATTTCACACTTCTAATACAACATCTGTGTTTGAATGGGTGTAAATAATATACTGTTGACAGCAAAAATAAGCATCAACAGTTAAAGACAAAAATAACAATGCTTCTAAAAGGGCTTTCCACAATTCCCAACACTTGAACCATTTTGATCTCCACCCTCACCTCTCCATTCTTAAGATGCTGCCTCATTCAAAGGCATTTCTCTGTGTGAACTACTGATGGTGACCCTTGATGGGCTGTTCAACAGTGGGATTACTGCATTTGTGCAGGGTTTGTGACCACTCTTGACCTGTTCTCTCACATATTTTGGTCTTTTTTTAACGAGCTTTTCTTGTAGATATTTTCATCAACCTGTTCAGATATGTTATTACACACCTCTGGAGCAGGTTGGACTTCAACCCAAGCCTTCTGGCTAAGAAGGCAGGGACGTTATCAATAGAGTACAAGAGCCTTCGAGTTTCTCTTGTATCTTGTACATAGATATGACTCAGATATGAAACTTAATGGCCCCAATCCAGCTATTGAATCAGTGGTCAACGTAGTATCAACAGAAATTCTTTCTCTATGTTGTTCAGTGGTTAGCACTGCTGCCTCACGGCACCAGGGTCCTGGGTTCAATTCTACCCTTGGGCGATTGTGCAAACTCCACACGGACATTCTCCCCGTGTCTACCTGGGTTTCCTCCCACAATCCAAAGACGTGCAGTTTAGCAGATTGGCCATCTAAATTGCCCCTTGTGTCCAGCGATGTGCAAGCTAGGTGGGTTAGCCATGGGAAATGCAGGGTTACAGGGACAGGGTGTGGGATGGGTCTGGTGGAATACTCTTCAGAGAATCTGTACGGACTAAATGGCCTACTTCCACACTACAGGGATTCTATGATTCATTTTTGTCACAGGCTTCTTCACTGTTACTTCCACCCTACATTACCAAATCCATGATCTGTTCATTAGTTTGTTGATTCACAACTGGTTCATTTTTGTCAACATCGATCCAGTCTTGTAAATCTTCCTCTCTCAAACCTTCAGTCGCCTCAAGCACTGAGGTTGGATATGCTGTTGGTATACTCCAGCAACACAAGAATTTATCTGGAGTCAGTATGAATCCAGCAAGCAACTGAGCTCCCTCAGGACTGTCTTCAAAATTAATGTTGGTCATACACTGTGCCACCCTTTCTTCAGAGTTGGATCATTCCAAAGTGCTACTTCAGACATTCCAACAGCTGCCAAGTGCAATCAGTGCATACATTCGGATCTACTCTTGGATTTAAACAATTGTAAGATACCCTAGTGATAAGGTTAAAGCAGGGAGATACAGTTAGAGGGTAAATATACCTCCAAATTTTGTTTTTTCACAAGTAGTTGAGCTTTAGGAACAGTTGAACAATTGTCAAGAACCAGCACGATTTTGTAAGTCAGATGCAGTCCAACAAATGTTCAACTAGCTCTAACCGGAGGTGCAAGATATTTTTCGAACCACTCGACATACAATGATGTCTACCAAACTTTTCTCGTTGTCATAGCGCATAACTGGAAATACACTTGGCAAATGGTATGTAATAGCAGAAAATGTGAGGTAATATACTTTGGCAGGAAAATCAGAAGGCTGAATACTATTTAAGTAGAGAAAGACTGCACAAAGTTACAGCACAGAGGGCTTGGCGAAACCTTGTGCTTGAATCAGAAAATGGTAGAAGCAAGGTTTAGCAGGTAATAGGGAAGGCAAATGTAATGTTGGCCTTTATGACAAAGGAAATGGAGTATAAAAGCAGGGAGTTTTTGATAAAACTACAAAAGGCATTAATAAGAACTCAGCTGGAATGCTGAACATTATCTGGGGAAAGACACACTGGTATTGGAGGCAGTTCAGAGAACAACATAAGAAATAGGAGCAAGAGTAGGTCATCCCGCCCATCGAGTCTGCCCTGCTATTCAATAAGATCATGGCTGATCTTTTTGAGGACTCAGCTCCACTTGTGCGCCTGCTCATAACCTGTAATTCTATCATTGTTCAAAAATCTATCTTTGCCTTAAAAACATTCAATGAGCCTCAACTGATTCACTGGGCAGGGAATTCCACAGATTCACAACCTTTGGGTGAAGAAGTTCCTCCTCAACTCAGTCCTAAATCTGCTCCCTCTTATTTTGAGGCTACGGCCCCTAGCTCTAGTTTCACCCAGCAGTGGAAACAACCTTCCCGCTTCTCTCTTATCTATTCCCTTCACAATTTCATATGTTTCTGTGAGATTTCCCCCTCCCCCATTCTTCTAAATTCCAATGAGTATAGTCCCAGTCTACTCACTCAGTCTTATGAGGCAACCCTCTCAAATCCGGAAATCAACCTAGTGAACTTCCTCGGCACCCTCTCTAGTGTCAATACATCCTTTTTCAAGTAAGAAGGCCAAAACTGTCCCCAGTACTCCAGGTGTGGCCTCACCAGCACCCTATACAGCTGCAGCATAACCTCCCTTTTTCTAAACTCTGTCCATCTCGCAATAAAGGACAAGATTCCTTTTGCCGTCGTAATTACCTGCTGCACCTGCAAACCAAATTTTTGTGATTCATGCACAAAAACAACTAGTTCCCTCTGCATAGGAGCATGCTGCGACTTTTCACTATTTAAATAATTGTCCATTTTGCTGTTATTCCTACCAAAATGGATGACTTCACATTTACCAACATTGTACTCCATCTACCAGGTCCTTGCCCACTCATTCAACTTTTCAATATCCCTCTTCAGAATTTCAGTGTGCAGAGGACACTTTGCTCTACCACTCATCTTGGTGTCATCTGCAAACTTTAACATACTGCACTTGGTCCCCAACTCTAAATCATTTATGTAAATTGTAAATAATTGCAGTCCCAAAACTAATCCAAGAGACACACTGATCACCGACCAGAACGTCCTTTATTCCCACTCTGGTATCTTTTAGGTAACCAATTCTCTATCCGTGCTAATACATTACCCATAACGTCCTGCACCTTTATCTAATGCAGCAGCTTTTTGTGCGACATCTTGTCAAATGCCTTCTGGAAATCTAAATATACCACATCCACCAGTTCCCTGTTGTCCACTGCTTGTAATGTCTTCAAAGAATTCCAGTTAGTTAGTTAAACATCACCTGCCTTTGCCCAAACCCATGCTGCATCTGCCCAATGGGATAACTTCTATCCTGATGTCTCACTATTGCTTCCTTGATTATAGATTCAAGCATGTTCCCCACTACAGAAGTCAAACTAGTGGGCCTATAGTTACCCACCTTTTGTCTACATCCTTTTTTTAAAAAACACTGGTGTCACATTTGTTGTTTTCCAATCTGCTGGAATTGCTGAGTCCACCAAATTTTGGTAAATTAGAGCAAGCGCATTTGCTGCTTCCCCTACCATCTCTTTTAGAATTCATCCTAGCATACTATCAGTGCCAGTAAACACATCTACCTTTAGCCCCATTTGCTTGCCCAACACTACCTCTTTAGTGAATATGATAGTTTCTAGGTCCTTAGCTGCCACAGACTTGTCAATTATTGGCATGTTGTTCGTGTCTTCTGCTGCGAAAACCAATGCAAAATACCTGTTCAATGCCTTGCCCATTTCTTCATTTCCCATTATTAAATTCCCTTTCTAATCCTGTAAAGAAAGAATGTTTACCTTAGCCACTTCTGCTATATTTTTATATTCTGAACTAATTTACTCTCATAATCCATCTCATTTCCCTTTGTAGCTTTTCTCGTGGCTTTCCATTGACCTTCATTGGATTGTCCAATTCCCTGGTTTCCCACTACACTTTGCCACGTTGTGTGCATTTGCTTTCAATTCGATGCCCTCCTTTTATTTCCTTAGTTATCGATGGCCGATTTTCTCTTTTCTTACTGGTAAATACTTTTACCGAGCACTGTGGAAAATCATTTTGAAAGTTCTCCACTGTTGCTCAATTGTCCTACCATATAGTTTTTGCTCAATCTACCTTAGCCGACTCTTCCCTCATCCCATTGTCGACTCCATTGTTTAAGCACAAGACACTAATATTGGATTTTAGCTTGTAGCCCTCCATCTGAATTTTAAATTCAACCACACAGTTAGGGATCCTCTCAGAAGGAGCAATCACAGTGAGCTCATCAACTATTCCTGTCTCATTATACAGGACAAGATCGAGGATAGCTTGCTCCCTCCAAGATTCCATTACACCCTATGCAAGGAAACTATTGAGGATACATTTTATGAACGCCTCCTCAAGGCTGCCTTTACCAATGTGGTTTGGCCAATCAATATATAATTTTAAATCCACCATGATAATGCCGCACTATTTCTGCATGCATCAATTATTTCTTTGTTAATTGCCCGTCCCACCATGATGTTATTATTTGGTGACCTATAGACTATGCCTATCAGTGACTTTTCCCCTAACTATTTCTAATATCCACCCACATTGATTCAACCATTTTCTCCATAGAACCTTTATCATCTCTCACTACTGTCCTGATATCATTCTTAAATATCAGAGCTGCACCACCTCCCTGTCTGTCCTTCCGAATAGTCTGATACCCTTGGATCTTTAACCCTCAGTTGGAACCACCCTGCAACCTTACATCATACTCATTTGCGATGGAATTTGTGCCATCAACTCATTTATTCTGAATGCTAATTTTTACATCATCTTTTCAATCTTAATAACCCCAACAAAAGAACATGCTCACTTTTTCTGTCACTACCTGGTTTCCACTCATCTTAGTACTACACTGCCCAGCTGCTTCTCGCTTTTTATTTATGGTCTTGATTTTCTTTTTCCTTAAGCCCTAGCTACCTCAGATCCTGATGGGCCCCCACCCCCCTGTCAAACTAGTTTAGTCTATTCAACAATACCTGCAAAACCACCTGCAAGAATATTTGTCTCACCACTGTTTGGGTGAAGACCATCCCTCCTTAACAAGTCCCACCTTCCCCAGAAACAATCCCAGTTATTCAAAAATCTAAAGCCCCTCCCTCCTACACCACTTCCCCAGTCACATGTTAAACTGCCTAACCTGCCAATTCCTAGTCTCACTAATATGTGGCACAGGTAGTAAATCTGGAGATTACTACCTTTGAGGTCCTGACTTTCAATCTGGCTCCTAACTCCCTAAATTTAGCCTTCAGGACCTCATCCTTTGTCCCACATATGTCATTGGTACTAACGTGTACCACGACCACTGGTTGGTTCCCTCCCTCCCCTCCAAATGCCCTGCAGCCACTCAGCAACCTGCAGGACCCTTGCACCAGGGAGGCACCACACCATCCTGTTATCACTAACGCAGCTGCAGAAGCACCTTTGTCTGTTCCCTAACATTCGAGTCTCCGCACTCTACAGTCCAAACAGTCTTTTTCTCTCCACTCAGTGCAGCTGAGCAACCCGCAATGCTGTGGGTTTTGCTCTGGCTGCAATTGCAAGGCATTATCACCAATCGCCAAAATTCAGCACAAAGTACTGGTTGGTTATTGGGATGGCCTTAAGAGACTCCTGCACAACTTGCCTTACCTAATGCTTGTGTGTGATGGTAACCCATTCCCAATCCTCCTGCACCCTTTTAGAGTGTATGGTGACTATTGCCTTGTACGCGCTATCCATATAGCTCTCTTAGAATCCCTGCAGTATGGAAACAGGCCTTTCAGCCCAACAAGTCCAGACCAACCCTCAGAGCATCCCACCCAGACCCATCCCCCTATAATCCATCTAACCTACACATCCCTAAACATTATGGGCAATTTAGCATGGCCAATCCACCTAACCTGCACATCTTTGGACAGTGGGAGGACCGGAGCACCCGAGGAAACCCACGCAAACACGGGGTGAATGTGCAAACACCACACAGTCACCAGAGGCTGGAATCGAACCCGGGCCCCTGGCGCTGTGAGGCAGCAGTGCTAACCACTGAGCCACCGTGCCAACCCTGTTCTCCAATTCTCATTCTGCCAGATACTCCACGGTGCCTCCAGACTTCACTCAAGCTCCATAGTCCGGCACTTGAGTTGGCGGTACTGACGACACTTCCTGCACACACATTGCTCATCAATGCAATCAGCATCCAGGAACTCCCACAAATTACAAGTGGAGCACACTGCTTGAAGGAGCCGGTCTGCCATCCCTTAACCAAACCAAAAATTACTCATTAAACAAAACTAAATCTAATTCTCACTAACTGACATTATCAGTTAACTAATAAGTATAGTAATTTCAACAAGTCATTTAACTGGGAGTAAAAAGTTAGCATTATATTCACCCCTCAAACAGCCAATCACTTACCAGCTTAGCTGCGACATCACTCTGGGATCTTGTGCTCCCTCTCACCAGAAGTTATTTAGCCCCTTACCAGTTCCAGAATCTCCACCCTCAGACTGCTGTTGGCTCTGAGCTAAGTCCCTACGAGACTTCTCTCTTCTCTAGGTTCACTAGGCTGATACCACGTATGGACGGTCTGTCTAATGGGTTGAAGTTGAGTAGAATGGGACCAAACTCATTGGAATTTAGCAGAATGGGAGAGAACCGATTGAAACATGCAACATTTATAGGGACTTGATAGTGTAGATAGGGAGAGGTTGTTTCCCGTTTTGGGAGAGATAAGGACCAGAGATCTCAGAATAAGGGGTCACCCGTTTAAGACAAAGATGAGGAGCAATTTTTTTTCACAGGGTAGTAAATCTGTGGAAATCTTTACTGCAGAGAGCTGTTAAGGAATACTTAAGCATATACAAGGCTGAGGTAGACAGATTTTTAATCAGCAAGGAAATTAATGATTAAGGGGGAAAAGGCAGGAAAGTGGAGTTGAGGATTATCAGATCAGCCATGTTATTATTGAAAGACAAAACAGAATTGATGGGCTGAATAACCTACTTCTGCTTCTATGTCTTAGATGTACCCCTTTGAAGGCCCTTGGATTCACACTTTTGCCAATGACTCATGCATATTTGTAGTATGGCAACAACCTAGAACAGTCATGCTGTCCTTTGTCTCCTTCACTGTAGATGACGTCTCTTCAAGCTCTGTTGCTGAAGTTTTGTGAGGCATGCAAGACCAATAAATAGCAGTTTCATCAGTGAATACCTGTAGGGATAACTTCTCTCTCCACGTGTAAATTCTTCCATAAGTTTGGCAGCTTCTTCAGCATCTCCATTTTTTTTTTGCCACTGCACACACAATGCAGACCAATGCCATGCCTGTTTTTAAATTTCTGCAGCCATCTTTGCAAATAGTCACACTCATGCTGCAAGTTAAATTCTTCCTGGAAAATTTTTGCTTGGGCAATTAACATCTCACCAGCAATGCTCATTCCAATAAATCCTGAACCAATGCATGAGTGCACTATCGATATTCTTTCCTCCTTGAACAGCCTGCTGTAACACACGCTTCTACAAACAGTTAAAAAAACTCAAGATTCTTCTCCTTTTGCTCAAGTCATACACTTTTAACAACACATATTATGCCTCACACAAGTCCTGTACAGATGGGCCCATGTCTAATTATTTTCATATTTTGACTTATTGCAGTATTTTCCCAAATAAACAGGTCAAAAAATTCATCAAAAAGACATAACCTTAAGTAAATGATTTTCATTTTGTATGTTTAGTAACTGTTTTCTAAGTGAAATGAGAAGTGCCTGTTAAAGCAGCAATCGTTTCTTATTACTCTATCAGGTGAATTTAGATTTATTGTAATTTTCAACTGCCATGTTTAAAATGCTGTCAAATGGTCTTTCAAATACTGACCGATTAGTAATCCTGTAAATTTCAGTTCTTGCAGGGTAATGTTGCCAGATTGACAATCATGGCTATCTATAAACCTTGCATTTGCATACTTGGATGTCAATATACCGGATCTGAATGACAGATTTGGTGATGAGAATATTACAAACAAATGCAAGCAAGCTGTTCATCTGGAAGTTACAACATTGACAGGAGTGCCAAAAGAGGGGAACACTAATATTAGCGCAGATATTGTAGTTGAAGAGGGAGGGGCAAAAGTGCATCTGTTTTCTTACCCCTCCTCAAAAGCAACAGGTCTTCAATCTTCTCCCAAGGAAAAGCAGAGTGTTTTGTTTTGGAGGCAGAAGAAGTTGTTTAATATCAGCGAGAGTTATGGGTATTAAGATGTGAAAGCGATTAGAAGCGCTTGGCATCAAGAGGTGATGGCAAATTTGAGGGGATAGCCATGGGTAGACAACAGATAATCAGGTTAAAATTGGAGTATTAACCTATTTTTCTAAATTTTATTTCAGAAGCATAGTTTTCTTCCAACTTGAGCTAAAAGCCATATGAAGTGAATCTGACGTCCATAGGTAATTAATCATTTATCCCTACATCTCTGCTTTTGAAACAATTTCATTGTATTTCAATTAATAAATTTCAGAAATATATTGTTTCTTTTATGTACATTGTTTTTGTGTTACAATGTTCTCGTACTTCAATATTTGTGCATTTACACTGCAGCTACCAATTTTAACCAATCTACAGCCTGCTTCCATTGCTCGACTGCACCCAAAAGTCCTCTACATGCTTGAAATGTAAAGGATAGCAGGGTAAGAAGTCTGAATATTTGAATGATATACATGTAGTCAAGTCCTTCAGAAGCCTAACAGACTGCCTTTTTGGATTAAAATTTGACACTTTGTTGAATTTTATGCCGTAAAAGCCCAAAGTTCAAGACTTTGCCTTAAGTGTGGTCTCCCACTGTGCCTTCCAGTTATAATGAACTTTGTTTTATTGATAAATGGAAATTGTTCGCCATAAAGCTGAAGTTCGCAGTGTGAGAATCTGAATTATTTTCTATTAAGAATGACACTATTAATCAATGACCAAGTAAAATTTACAGAGAAAAATCAGACCTCCAAAAATGCACTTAGTGTGACTACTGTATTACTGTGGAGTACAAAAGTGCATATTTTCATCAGAAAATTAAGATTTTGAATATTTTCTCAGTAAATCATAGCCTCATGTAGTTATTCCCTACCTTCCATTAAAGGTAGTTCAAATTACTTTGTACAGAAAACTTGTAGAAATTAAATATACGTAATTAATTGCAAATAGCATACAACTAGAGGCAACAATTCAGAAGTCTAGATGACTAATTTTTAAAATCTGTTTCTATGTTTTATACAAACCACACCTACTAAATATTACCAATTTTTAGTCAACTGCTCTTCGTTCACTGTTCTTCATGTTGATCCTTTCTACTGTCCATACCCATACCTTTTCTAAAAGGTCATAAATATCAGCAGTAAACAATGGGAAATGTTTAACAAAACCAATCTGAAAAGTTTATTGACAGCAAACTACAGTTAGTGTAAGTTTTATGTTAAAATGGTACAACTGAAAGTGAATTGTTTTTACAGTGTGAATAATCTCAGAAGAATGCAATACAAATAAAACCTGAAGTACTGAACTATAGACAGCACTTGGAAAAAAATTTACACCTATATACATATAAACACCTACACAGTTGTCACGTATGCCTCTATAATGAGACAAGCCTCCAAAACTCATGGAATTTCTGATCACGGCAAGGATGCCACATATTTTTTCCCCTTAATGCTTACGATTATTGGGTGTCCTCGACCTGCAGTAGAAAGGAGAAAAAGAGCAAATTAATAACATGCAAGACTACACATTAAACACTAGCTGAATAATGTGAAATGCTGTATTTTCAAATAAGGAGATTAATCATATAGATGAAACAAAACGTTGAAGTGACCGATGTTGGCACCATTTTAACATAAGTTTACATAATAAAGGAAAATTGTATAAAATGTGTACTACCTTGATCGTGACTTAGACTTGTGTTTGCGGCTTGCCTTCTTACCAGACCTTTGAGATTTTTCCACTGATCTTGAGCGACTGCGTTTCGATTTCTTTGTCTTCTTCTCTCTGCTGCTAACTGGAGAACGTGAGCTGCTCCTTGCACTAGATTCGGTGTCTG
>NC_063336.1:43673896-43697114 GCF_021869965.1 Rhincodon typus
TTATGCTGAAAACTGGGATGGGGAAGGGTGTGACCAAGGTGTCCCAGAGAGAATGGTCCCTTCAGAAGTCCTCACTTTCCACCCAGCAACATCCACATTCAAGGCTCAATAGCACCATTTCCACCACTTCCAGTGGAATGACACCACACACTCCATGCTTTACCATCACATGGGCTGCTATCATCACAATCAACACACTTTTCATCCTCTGAGGTCCCCATTAGCAACTTTTCTTTCTCCCTGGCTCACCATTATCCATTCTTTTGTCAGACCAACTATTGTTCTCTCTCTCTGGCTCAATCTCCACCTATTGTTCACTACCTTCTCCCCTCCCTTCCTCCCTACCCCCAGTCTTCAGCGTAAATAACATCTTTTCCTAGCTACAATCAGTTCTGAAGAAAGGTCACTGGATCAGAAACATAGGATGTTTTCTCTCCACAGATGCTGCCAGACCTGCTGTGGTTCTCCAACAATTTCTGTTAATTTTCTGTAGGACACTCATGGTAGAAGACACCAGTAGCATACCAGAACTTCAAGAGAGTCAGGGAGCAGCAGTGACTGTAGTGGTCATCACTAAGGAGAAGGTGCTGGGGAAGCTGAAAGATCTGAAGGTGGATAAATCACACAGACTAGATGGACTACATTCCAGAGTTTTGAAGGAGATACCTGAGGAGATTGTGGAGGCATTTGTGGTGATATTTTAGGAACCATTGGAGTCAGAGAAAGTTGAAGAGGACTGGAAAATGTCTAATGGGACATGCTGTTTAAAGGGAGGGAGGCAGAAGACTGGGATTTATAGGCCAGTTAGCCTAACCTCAGTTGTTGATACAATTTTAGCATTCATTATTAAGGGTGAGATTATAGGGTGCTTGGAAGTGCATGGTAAAATAGGGCTGAGTCACCTTGGCTTTGTCAAGGGAAGGTCATGCCTGGCAAATCTGTTAGAATTCTTTGAGGAGGTAAAGTGCAAGTTAGACAAAGGAGAACCAGTGGTTATAATCTTTTTGGATTTCCAGACTTTGGCAAGGTGTTGTATAGTAGACTTCTAAATAAGGTGAGCCCATGGTGTTAGGTGCAAGGTACCAGCATGGATAAAAGATTAGTTGACTGGTAGAAGACAGAGAGTGGGGATGAAGGGGTCTATTTCTGGATGGCAGCTGGCGACTCGTGGAATTCCATAGGGATCCAAGTTGGGACCACAACTATTCATGTTATATCTTAGTGATCTGGATAAAGGAACTGAGGGAATTGTTGCTAGGTTTTCAGACCATACAAAGATAGTAGTGTTGAGGCAGCAGGGAAGCTGCAGAAGAACTTGGGCAAGGTAGAAGAATGGGCATAGAAGTGGCAGGTAGGATACAATGTGGGAAAGTGTGTGGTTATGCACTTTGGTAGGAAGAAGAGGCAATGGCTTTTTTCTAAATGGGGAAAGGCTTCGGGAGTCTGAAGCACAAAGGGACCTAGGAGTCCTAATTCAGGATTCTGTCAAGGTTAATATGCAGGTTCAATTGGCAGTTAGGAAGGCAAATGCAAGGTTAGCATTCATTTCAAGGGAGCTACAAGAGCAGAGATGTACTGCTGAGGCTGTATAAAGGTTCTAGTCAGACTGCATTTGGAATTTTGTGACCTATTTTGGGCCCATATTTAAGGAAGGATGTGCTGGCGTTGGTGTGAGTTCAGAGGAGGATTACAAGAATGATCCTGGGGATGAAGGGCTTGTTGTATGAGGAGCAGTTGAGGACTCTGGGTCTGTACTGAATGGTGAGTTGAGAAGGTGAGCAGGGGTGGAGAGGGGGATCTGACTGAAATTTACAGAATACTGAGAGTCCTTGATAAAGTGGAGGTAGAGAAGATGTTTCCACTAGTAGGAGAGACTGGGACCTGAAGGCATAGTCTCAGAGTGAGAGATGACCCTTTAAATCTGGAGATGAGCAGGAATTTCTTCAGTCAGAGGGTGGTGAATATGTGGGACTCACTGCAGCAGAAGGCAATGGAGGCCAAGTCATTGAATGTGTTTAAGACCACAATCGATAGGTTCTTGATTAATAAGGGGATGAAAGGTTATGAAGAGAAGGCAGGAGAATAAGGTTAAGAAACATATTAAATGTGATGAATAGCAGAGCAGACTTGATGGGCCAAATGGCCTTAATCTGCTCTTATATCTTAAGTTCTTATGGACATGGATTTGAACCCCAGGATGGCTGCTCATGTCATTTAAATTAAATAAAAATCTGGAATAAAATGCTAGCTTAATGTGACTATGTAACTACTACTGATTGTCATAAAAATACCATTTAGATCATCAATGTTCTTTCAGGAAAGAAAGCTGCATTCCTTACCTTGTCTCGGCTACATTTGATTCCAGACTCACTGCAATGAGAGTGACTCTTAACTGCCCTCTGGGAAATTTAGCTTAGCCAGCGATGCCCTCAACACACGGACAAATATATACATATAAAAATAAATGCCATTTCCATCATTGAAGTCTCCACCATCAACATCCTGAGTTTTGACAGCAGGTCAAAGGCTGGATATTTTTCAGCGAGTTCCTGACTTCCCCAAAACCTTTTCACCATCTACAAGGCCCACATTAGGACTATTGGGCTATTCTCCATTTGCTTGGTTAAGCTCAGCTCCAACAGCATACAATAATAACATTCAAGTTAAGACAGTCCACTTAATCAGAACCTTGTATACACCTTGAACAGTCACTCCTCCAACCACAGCATGTGTGGGCAATCTCCATGATGCACCATTGTAACTCACCAGGGCTACTTTGACAGTATCTTTCAACCTGTAGTCTCTATTGCCTAGAGGATAGGGGCAGCAGATGCATGAGGTCATCGCCACCTGTAACTTCCCTTCCAATTTACACCCTTCCTTGCTGGAATGATATCACCATTCCTTCACTATTGCTGGCCAAAATCCTGGAACTCGCTCCCTTACAGCAATAGAGACTATATGGAGTGCAGTCGATCAAGAAGGCCGCTCACTGCCAGCTTCTGAACAGATGGACAATAAATGCTAGCATTAGTTAGCGATAGGGGATTCCGTGTAAGAATGAACTAAACTCTCATCTACTTAACATCAGCTGAATATCACATTTTGAAGCTATTGAAACATAGATGTAAGGCTTGACTGTTGTGAGGATTGGAATGTTCTGGTTAATATGAGTATATGGTTGAGGTGTGAACACAATTTACGTCTCTTCAGGGAATTAATTTGACATGCAATGACATCACTGAGTAGCTGGGGGGGGGGGAACAGGAAGACAAAGGCAGGCGGCAGAAGCGGTAGCAAAATGTTGCGTGTTTTACACAGATACATAAACGGCGTTCGCATGTTTGCTTCTTCTGTAACATACATCGGCATAACATCATTACAGTTCCCCGATCATCTGCAATAGTTCCATCTTTAAGCAGAAAGAGCAGTCATTCGGGGACGATTCAGCTGAACACCGAAGAATGTACTGGGGTGTTGGTTTTGCATCGTCCAGATCATGCGTGGTTGATCTGAGCAGGAATCAGAGCTTTTCCCTGGGACTGTGCGGTTCTGACGATCACTATTCCTTTTATGGATACATAATCACTTTTCCTTTACAGGATTACTGTAGCATCATGTCAGGGCTGGGAGCGGAATCATGGTGGAAGAAAACGCTATGTCTAACCGGGGGAGCCCTGCTGGCAGCCGCTGCATACCTCTTACATGAATTGCTAGCAATCAGGTAATAGCTCACCGTCCATTCTTTGATGGTTACAGCCCGGTTGGGCACAAGGGCAGCTAACCGTAATTGACAAGTGATGTTGTCCATGAATTAGGAGAATGGCGATTGAGCAGAACGAATTGCAAAACCTATTTAAAATGAAAATACATTGACATGAAAGAGATGAAACATAATCAATCGGAAACGTTTTGATTTTTCATTAAGAATGGTTTCAAATTGTAAGTAGGCCACATACTGTCTCCTTCCCATCGGTTGACATAAATCAGGTCAGGTACGGACGCCTAGTTTTCTTAATGTAGGCATTCCTTAAATGCAAAGTTGAATGTATTTGTACGATGTAGTCTTGTTCTTGAATAACCAATACAGAATTTAAAAAAAAAAATTCGTGTAAATTGGACATTTCCTGATATATTTTACAATGCATAACGGCCTCTATTGATCCAACTTTAAGTCTCCAAAATCGATTTATTTCACTATTATATGCAATCCCTTCAAGATTTCATAACCCCCATAACATTTAACTAAGTAGCCTAACATGCGCGTGTCTATGCGTGTATGTGTCCGTTGTTGTGCGTACCTGTGCTGTGTGTACAAATAACGTATATATTCATTTATAAGACACGCAGATTGTGTTATTTATTCTTCGACCTAGTTTCCTTATGGGTCACAAATTAAACAACAAATGCATTTCTCACAAACACACTCCTTAACATAGTTTACATAACATATGAGATATTCAGGATTGTCTGTTCAAACCTGATCCGGTTGATTAATACCTTTAATAAGCAAGTTATTAGGAAGTTATTAGAAAGGGAAATTTTGCCGACAGCTTCTATCACTTATTTAATCTACCATAACTTGGTTATTTCAACAACCACCAGAAATCAAATAATGAACTGTTTACTCTATAGGCTGTACACTACAAGACCATAAAGAAGACAATGTAGGTCATTAGTACTGTTAGCACCAAGGAGAATCGGACGAGGTTTCTACCACTTACACAGGTTAGACAAAGTGACAGAATTATTAAACAAATGTACCATTTTTGAAGGACTCATGCATTAAAAGAAATCCCGTTTTACTTCCCTGATGCTGAAGGTTGTTCTAGTAGGTGCCTGGAAGTAGGAAAATACAGTTATAAACAGTGACAAAATACTGTACGTTTTAGGTGTACCAAATTCAGTTGAAAATAAATCTATTTCTAAAAGTTAAAAACTTTGATTAAAATCGATGGAATAATAATTTATAAGCAAAAAAGTGCTTTTTCGGAAGCAAACTGAGCAATGAAAGACAATCATTAGTGACATTTGATTCAAATTTTGGAAATCATTGTCGAGCTCTAGAAGACAGGTATTTTGACAAAATTATCCTCTTTTCAATTTTGTAACTTCTGTTAAGAAGCATATATCAATTACTCACATTATATGTGTTTCAAATTTGGTGAATAAAATCAACAATATTTCATTATGATAAATTATAATAATCATGTTTTTAATATTAATATTGCCATAAAAACAATAATAACTTAGATTTACCTAGCTTCTATAAGTATATGAAAGGGAAGAGAATAGCTCTAGTGAATATTGGTCCCTTGGATGAAGCTTGGGAGTTAATAGCGTGGAACACAGAAAGGGTGGAGTCACTAAATCAATATTTTGCTTCAGTTTTCATGATGGAGGACCATAGTACCATCTCAATAATTACAGGTAATGCAGAGGTTATGGAAAGAGAAGAACTTATAACAATAATAATCACAAAGGAAAATGTACTGAGCAAACTGATGGGATTGAAGGTACACAAGGGCCTGATGGCTTACATCCTAGGGTGGCAGCAGAAATAGTGGATCCATTAGTTATGATGTTCCAAGATTCCCTAGATGCAGGATATTATCAGATGTGGATAATGGGAATTCTTTGGATGTAGTATATCTGGACTTCTAGAAGGCATTTGATAGATGCTGTACAAAAGATTAATACACAAGGTAAGATTGCATAGGATAAAGGGAAATTTATTAGCGTGGATAAAGTCATAGAATCATAGTGCTATACAGCATGGAAACAGGTCCTTCGGTCTAACTCGTTCATGCCAACCAGATATCCTATATTAATCTAGTCCCATTTGCCAGCATTTGGCCTATATCCCTCTAAGCCCTTCCTATTCATGTACCCATCCGGATGCCTTTTAAATGTTGTAATTGTATCAGTCTCCGTCACTTCCTCTGGCAGCCCATTCCATTCACACACCACCCTCTGCTTGAAAAAGTGGCCCCTTAGATCCCTTTTAAATTTTTCCCCTCTCACACTTAACCTATGCCCTCTAGTTTTGGACTCCGCTACCCTGGGAAAAAGACCTTGGCTACTCACCCTATCTATGCACCTCATGATTTTATAAGCTTCTTTAAGGTCACCCCTCAGCTCTGACATTCCAGGGAAAATAGCCCCAGTCTATTAAACCTCTTCCAATAGCTGAAACCTTCCAACCCTGACAACATCCTTATAAGTCTTTTCTGAACCCTTTCAAGTTCACCACAGGATTGGCTAACCAACAGAAAGCAGAGACTCGGCATAAATGGGTCTTCCACTGATGGTCAAGATGTAACTAGTTCGGTGCCACGGGTTTCGGTCCTTGGCCCAACTTTTTTACAATCTATATTAATTACTTGAATGGAGGGATAGAAAGTACTTTAGTCAAATTTGCAGAAGATACTAAAATAGGTGGAAAAGTAAGTTGTAATGAAAAAATAAGAAATTTACAAGTGGATATGGATAGCTTATGTGAATGAGCCAAAATTTGGCAGATGAAGTTAACATGGGTCAGTTATCCATTTTGGTTGGAGGAATAGAAAGGCAACTTATTATCTAAATTGGGAGAAACTTCAGAGTGCTTTGGTGCAGAAGAATCTGTGTGTCCTTGTACTTGATTCGCAGAAAACAAGAATGCAGGGACAGCAGGTATGCAGACATAATAAAGAAGGTAAATGGAATTTTGGCATTTATTGCTAAAGGAAGACAATATAAAAGTAGGGAGGTGTAGCTGCAACTGTACAAGGCCTCAGTGAGGCCACATCTGAAATAGTGTGTACGGTTTTGGTCAAATTACTTGAGGAGGAATGTAATTGCACTGGAGGCATTTCAACAGCGGTTCACTAGATTGATTCCAGAGATGACGGTTTTGTCTTCTCAAGAGAAATTGAGCAGTTCAGGCCTACACTATCTGGCATTTAGAAGAATGGGAGGATATCTAATTGAGGTGTATAAGATGCTAAAGGGGATTGACAATGTAGACGTAGAGCAGATGTTTCCTCATGTGGGGCAGTCTAGATTGAGAGGTTTTAATTTTAGGATAAGGGGTAGCTGAGTTAAAACAGAGATGAGGAGAAATTACATCTCTCAAAGGCTCATGAATCTGTGGAACTCACAATCCCAGAGTGTGGTGATAATAGGACACTGAATAACTTTAAGAAGGAGATAGATAGATTTTTAATTAGTAATTGGTCGAAGGGTTATGCAGAGCGGGCTAATGCCAGGACGAGCTCAACTACCATCATATCAAATGTTGGAGCAGGCTTGAGGGGCTGGACTCTCTACTCCTGCTCCTAGTTCTCATGTTTTAACTTGACGAAGTGACCCTTAGAATGACTCCCTATTGTGTGGAAGCAGGCCATTCAGCCCATCAAGCCCACACTGACCTCTCAAAGAGCGTCCCTCCCAGACCCACCCCATTCCTGTAACCCTGCATTTCTCATGGCTAATCCACCTAAACTGCACATCTGGGACACTTTGGACAATTTAGCATGGCCAGTCCACCTAACCTGCACATCTTTGGACTGTGGGTGGAAACTAGAGCATCTGGCGGAAACCCACACAGACACGGGGAGAATGTGCAAAGTCCACACAGACATTCATCCTAGGTCGGAATCATACCTGGATCGCTGGTGCCATGAAACAGCAGTGCTATCCACTAAACTACCGTGCTGCCCTGAAGATCCAAGTCTCTTCACCAGAGCATTATAAAAAAAAGTACGACACCAACTGACATAAGGAGACATTAGATCAGATGGCCAAAGATTTTGTCAATGTGTTAGGTTTAAGGAGTGTTTCAATGAATAAAGGAGTTGGAGAGGTGGAGTACTGAGATGATGTAACAGAAGTGGAAATAGCCACTTTTCATGAAAAAGTTAATATGAGGTCCGAAGCTCATTCTGGGCTAGGTATGACACCAATCATTTAAACTGACTGGCTTTTCTGATGAAGGGTCTAGGCCCGAAACATCAGCCTTCCTGCTCCTATGATGCTGCTTGGCCTGCTGTGTTCATCCAGCTCTGCACGTTGTTGTCTTGGCTTAATCTCAGACTGCTGCCAGGGAGAGAGGTGGAATTGGTAACTAAAGATTGGCTGTTGGATCAGTAGATGAAAATAATGCAAAATCTATTAAAATTAAAAATTTTAAACAAATGCATTTTGCACAGCTCTGCATTATTTTCAATGTTTGTTGCATGGATAATTATTAATAGCTTTATAATTAGCATTGCCAGAGAAAGAACGTGCACTTATATAGCATTGTTCACAAGCTCAGGGAATCAAAAATACTTCCCAGCAAATAAAGTATATTTGAAGTGCACACATTCCGAAAATGTAAAGAATTACAAAAATGGAAAACAGTAACAAATTTCTCGAAGCAATCATGCTTAAGTGAATGGAGTGGATAAACATAAGCACAGAGTTTATCTTTCTACAAAACTCACATGAGATAAACTGATTATTGGCTGCATTACTAAGAAATTCAAAAATTACAAACCTCTTTTTCCACATTTTGTGTCATTACCAAGGAGGTTGTTCCTCAACATCTAACATCTCGAAAAATATAGAACTCAAACATGTTTATGTTTATAGCTGAACAACTCATAATGTTTTAGATTAATCTAGGTTCTTCTCTCACTGTGCTGCAAATATTGCTGCTAGCCACCAGTGCTCCCAATAACCAGACTGATTTCTAAGACTGAAGCTCTTCTGATCATAGCTCTGTCTTCAACAGAGTTCAGGTTTTATCATATCCATTAACAATTAATAATTTACCTTCAGATGTATTAAAAATGTTAATGGTAGTGTTCTTTCAGCAAGTAACTTGTGTTTTTCTTTCAGAAAGGAACAAAAACTTGATTCAAAAGATGCAATTATTCTGCATCAGTTTTCACGACCTGAGTGTGAGGTACCTAGTCTGTCTCCTTTTTGCTTGAAGATGGAAACGTATCTTCGAATGGCAGACTTGCCATACCAGGTTGCTAAAATTTCAGTTAATTGTATGATTACTGGTCAAAATGCATGCAATGTTGCTTGTGGCTGAGCTTTTTAAAATTGCCATATTTCATGGTACATTTTAGTGGTTGATCTTCTTCTTGTTAGCCTCCAAGACCACCTTAATATATTGGATGGAAAAGGCCTGATTGAGTTGACAGTTTCAGTATTCCAACATTATTACCCTTGAACATAAATTTCCTGAGCCATTTCTGTTTCCTACATTCAAGCATTATAACCTTTTGTTGGTAGCAACATCTACAGCTCTTACATTAGCAAAACGTTTGGCCATACAAAGTAGTAGTAGAGGTGAGAAATATTCAAGAAAAATTATTTAAAGAAAAGCCATGTATTCTTGTATATTTAAATAAAAGTCTTAATTTTGTAATTGAATTTATTCTGCATTACATTTTAATTTAAAGAAGAAGCTTATAGCCAAATTAGTTTGAATGTATAAATAGATGTTCATAATACCAAATAAGTAATGGACACTAGCTAATAACTGTGTACAACATATTTTATGATTCATGGCTCATGCCTCAGTTACTTTGCATGATGTAGGATCCTTTTTTAAGAGCTGCGTGCCAAGACATATCTCTGCACATTTATTGCTGAGTGGATGCAGAGTTCTATTCAATATTGATCAAAATTCATTGCTTATAAAAAAGGCAACAGATGTATAACTTTGCAGCAGCCTCATAGAAACTGATAATAAGAGATTTCCTCCCCTCATCATTGATCTTTTCATTGAGAATTCAAGAAAAGGGCCAAGATCTGTAATGTGTGATACTCTAAAGTTGGGAAAGGTGAAACAGATGATTAGATGGTTCAGGGAATAGGTGTCTAGATTTTTAAACCCTGGAATAAAAACAAAGAGTGCTGGATGAACTCAGCAGGTGTGGCAGAATCTCTCTCCATAGATGCTGTCAGACCTGCTGAGTTTCTCCAATGTGCTTTTTTTTAATCAGATTTGCAGCATTTGTAGTATTTTGTTTTTTTAAAACGCTCGGCTGGCAAGACAGAAAGATAAGGCATTCATGTTTACAGTCCTAGTAAAAGACAAATATGAGTTGAAGACTGAATATTAATTTAAATTTTGATTGAATAGTGGAAATATATGGTTTAATATGTATTAACCAAACATATCCAAACCACTGGTTCCATTCTTCTCCATGGCTGTTTTCTCAGGTATCCAACTTGACTTCTATGTTGATAGCTTTGCCTGTCTTTGTTCTTCCCTCTGTGACCAGTGTACAGCTAACTTTCAAAGCATATAAATGTAGCACTTTAGCACCAAGTGTGGCTGAAATGGAGTGCAGTGAGTTTGATGAGTTGAGGAAGATGGGGAAGGTGGTGCTTTTTTTTAACCTTTTAGGAATTGATTCTTATTCTTATCCTTGTGTATCCAATTTATGGCACAGAAGAAGGAACTGACTGCTAAGTAAGGGTGAATGATTCTTCATTCCACCCTTAAATCTTCAGTTTATAATAAATTGGACGAAAGTAAGCTTAAGGTGTGGCAAGACAGTTTGACCACATAGAATGCCCATCTTGTGGTAAGTGGAAAGTTGTGGATACTTCACATCATTGAGATGAACAAATGTGCAGGAAGTGTCACCAGCTGCGGAAACAGTTTTCTGTTCTTGATACTGGTGAGAGCAATGATGTCTCAGAAGAGTGCAGCAAGAAGTAAACCTGTGGCATTGTGCATGGCCTGGCTCTGTAGGGAAAAAGGGAAAACAGTGGAAGTGCAGAAGCGAAAGTGGTTTCATTAGTTAGTGGAACGGTATTTCTGCAGCTGTAGTTGACTTCAGGATGGTATGTCACTTTCCTGGTGTGAAGACCAAAGATGTCACCAAATGGCTGCTGGATGTTTTTTATGGGTGGGTCATCAGATCTGTGTTGGTCAGCAGGGATGTGGGACAAAGAGAGGATATCATAGTGGAATACCAAGGTGCGCAAATTATTTGGAGAGACATTACTCATAGAATAGGGAATATGTTAAAAAGTGGTGTCAGAATAAGGCAGGAATTAAAACAATCTAAACCATGATTTCAGTGCATGTATGTGGATGCACAGAGTGTAGTAAATATGACTGGGTGCCTTAAAGATGCAGATTGCTATTTGGAAATGTTAGTTTGTGATGTAGCAGAGACCTGGTTCAAGGAAGAGCAGGAACAATTTACTGCAGATGCTGGAATCTGTACTGCAAACAAAAAATACTGGAAATCACAGTGGGTCAGGCAGCATCCATGGAGAGAGAGCAAGCTAACATTTTGAGTCTAGATGACCCTTCATCAGGGCTCCAATGAAGAGAAGTCTAGACTCAAAACTTTAGCTGGCTCCATCTCCTTGGATGTTGCCTGACCCGCTGTGATTTCCAGCATTTTTTGTTTTCAGTCAAAGGAGAGCAGGACTAAGCATGAAATATTCCTGTATTTAAGGTGTTCAGGGAAGATAGGAAAGTAAGAAAAGAAGGAAGTGCGTCAGTATTGGTTGTAAGAAGGATATTGTGAAGCTGGAGAAAGAGAAGCAGAAAATATGCAATTACGGGCTCAGTGTAGCCTATAGGTCACCAACTCGTGGGAAACATGCAGAGAAATGAATCTGCAAGGAAATTACTGAGAAGTACATACTTATAGGGTAGATAAAATAGGCACTTTAATTATCTTCAGTGTAGACAGGGATAGTGTTAGTGTAAACAGAAGTGAGGGGCAAGCGTTCCTAGATTGTGTGTTCAGGAGAATCTCCTACAGCAATACGCACCAGTTCAATAAGAGAGGAGGCATTGCTAGAGCTGATTCTTGGAAATGAGGTTGAGCAGGTAGATCAAGGGTCAATGAATGAACATATTGGGGATTGTGTTCATTGTATTTCATGGGATAGAATGACATGGAAAATAACAACGAAGAGAAACTGGCAACTAATCTAAAAGGGATCCTAAAATCTTTTATTGACACATTAATAATAAAAATATGGTAAATAGATTGGGGCTGATTAGGGACCATAAACAGAAATCATACATGGAGGCATGCTAAGGTGTTAAATAAATATTTTGTATCTGTTTTTACCAATGAAACTAATTCCTTCCAAGCCATAGTGACAGAGGAGGAAATTAATTCACCAGAAGGATTCCAAATTGATAAGGAGTTGATATCGGGTAGTCTGTTACTTTTTAAAGTTAATAAAGCATCAGGACTAGATGAGATGCTTCCAAAGATACTGAAGGAAATAGGCATAGAAATTGTTGAGGCACTGACTATAATTTTTCAGTCTTCCTTAGACGTGGGGTGTGGTGCCAGGGGACTGGAGAGTTGTATGTGTTATGCCTTTGTTCGAAATAGTTTCTATATTTCCACCAGAATCTGGGAGAAAACATTCTTTCTCAGATCTCCTCTAAACCACTTACTCCTCACCTTAAACTTATGATTGATTGATTGATTTATTGTCATGTGTACTGAAAAGCAGTGAAAAGCTTTGTTTACGAGTGGTATAGGCAGATCACAGCAAGCAAAGGGCGTACATATCAAAAAGACTTAGAGGCGTACAGGTTACATTGCAGGTTACATTATTTGAGGCTACAGTCCATTCAACAGTCTGATAATGGCTGGAAAGAAGCTGTTCTTGAACCTGCCTGTGTGTGTGTTCAGGCTTCGGTATCTTTTGCCTGAAGGAAGAGGTTGAAGGAGATCATTATCAGCGCACGATGGGTCTTTGATGATGTTGGCTGGTTTTCCATGCAGTGAGCCGTGTAAATAGAGTCCATGGAAGGTTGGCTTCTGTGATGGTCTGGGCTGTGCACACCACCTTCTGTAGTTTCTTACAGTCCTGGGCAGAGCAGTTGCTATAACAGACCATTATGCACCCAGACAATATGCTCTCAATGGTGCATCTGTGAAAGTTGGTGAGGGACCTTACAGACATGCCAAATTTCCTGAGCTGCCTGAGGAAGAAGAGACGTTGTTGTGTCTTCTTGACTGATGACCAGGACAGGTCATCAGTTATCGTTACTCCGAGGAACTTGATGCTGTTCACTCTCTCAACCTCAGTTCCGTTGATGTAGATGGGGGGGCGTTCTCCTCCTTTCTTTCTGAAGCTGATGATCAGTTTCTTTAGTTTTGCCGATGTTGAGAGACAGATTGTTTTCCTTGCACCATGTCACCAAGCCCACTATCTCCCTTCTGTATATTGACTCGTTGTTGTTAAATATCCGTCCCACTAGTGGTGTCTTCAGCGAACTTGTAGGTAGTATTTGTCTGGAATTTGGCAACACAGTCGTAGGTTACAGGGAGTACAGTAGGAGGCTGAGGTCGCATCCTTTGGGGGGCTCCAGTGTTGAGTATTATTGTGGAGGAGGTGCAGTTACCTATCCTCACTGATTGCGGTCTGTGGGTCAGAATGATGAGGATCCAGTTGCAGAGGGTGGAGCTGAGACCAAGGCCACGCAGTTTTGAGACCAGTCTGGAGGGATATTTGAAGGTGAAGGTGTAGTCAGTGAGCAGGAGCCTGACATTGGTGTCTTTGTTGTCCAGATGTTCCAGGGATCAGTGCAGGGCTAGGGATATGGCATCTTCTGTAGGCCGTTGTTATGTTGGTAGGCAAACTGTAGGGAGTCGAGGCAGGTTGGGAGACTGGAGTTGATGTGGGCCATGACCAGCCTCTCGAAGCACTTAATGATGATTGAAGTCAGAGCTATTGGGCAGTAGTCATTAAGGTGCACTGCATGTGTTTTCTTTGGTACGCGGATGATGGTGGTCTTCTTGAAGCAGGTGGGGACTTTGGCTTGTAGGAGGGAGAGGTTGAAAATGTCGGTGAATACCTCCACCAGTTGGTCCACACAGGATCTGAATGCTCGACCGGGGACACCGTCCGGGCCCGTTGCTTTCCTTGGGTTGACTCCCAGGAAGACTGATCTGACTTCTGAAGTGGTCACAGAGGGAACAGATGTGCCTGGGGCTGTCAGGGCAGGAATGACTGCGTCGCTGGCATTCTGCTCAAATCGAGCATATTAAGCATTGAGCGCATCAGAGAGGGATGTGTCTTTGTCGGATATCTTACACTGTTTCATTTTGTATCCCGTAATGTTGTTTAGGCCTTGCCATAGAGGTAGGTCTGGTCCTCTAACATGGACTGGTACTGCCTCTGGGCCTCCCTGGTGGCTTTGCGGCAGTCATATCTGGATTTTGGTCTGGGTCACCCAAATTTGAATGCTGCATGTTTGGTCTTCAGTAGGGAGTGGATTTCCTGGTTTATCCAAAGTTTATGGTTGGGGAACACTCGGATGGACATCTTTGGTACACAGTCCTCCATGCATTTGCTAATGAAGTCCGTGACTATGGTAGTGTACTCATCTAGGTTTTCTGCTGAACACTTGAACACAGTTCAGTCCACCGAGTCCAAGCTGTCCCATTGAGGGTCTTTCACTGCCTCAGACCAGCACTGTACTTCTTTTTGTAAAGGATTCTCCCATTTCAGCTTATGCCCTCCAGTCTTAGATGTGTCTGCCACGTAAGGTTGGCTCAGCACTTACAGATCAGTCAGTTTAACTTTGGTGGTGGATAAGCTTCTACAAACAATAATTTGGGATAGAGTAAAATGCCACATGAACAAATGTGGGTTGATTCAGAAGAGTTAGTGTAGATTTGTTAAGGACAAATTGTGTCTAATTAACTTCTTAGAGTTCATTGAAGCAATAACAGAAACAGTTAATGAGAATTATGCTGTTGATGTGGTGTAAATGAGCTTCCAAAAGGTGTTTGTTACACTGGCACACAACGGATTTGTAAGGAAAATTAGAATATATGCAAAAAATAGAGACAGTAGAAAAATGGATACAAAATTGAGTGAGAGAAAGGAAATGGAGAGTAATCATTCATTGATATTTTTCGAGTTGAAGGAAGGTTTGCAGTGGCAGCACCTTCCAAACCCATGACCACTCCATCTGGAAGGACAAAGACAGTCGTTACATTAGAACATCACCACCTGCAAGTTCTCCTCCAAGCGACCTTCCATCCTGACTTGGAAATATATCACTGTTCCTTCCATTACAGGGTCAAAATCCTGGAATTATCTCCCTAAGGGCATTGTGGATCTACCTGTAGCACATGGATTGCAGCAGTTCAAGAGGCAGCTCACTACCACCTTCTAAACAGCAACTAAGAATAGGCAATAAATATTGGCCCAGCCAGCAATGTCTAGATCCCAGGAGTGAATGCAATAAAGCATTAGGAGCTTTGCCTTTCCTGATATATGTTACTGATCTAAAATATGATGTACAGGGAAAGATTTCAAAATTCTCAAATGATGCAAAACTTAGAAACATTATTAACTGTGAGGAGGACAATGCCTAACTTCAAATGGTCATTTGCGAGTTGGTGGAGCATGCAGATGGGCGACGGATGAAGTTCAAAGCAAATAAGTGTGAGTTGTTACATTTTGGGAGGAAGAACATGGAGAGACAAGATAAAATGATGATTATCTCTCTAAATGATGTGCAGAAGTAGTGAAACCTGGTTTTATATAAAACGTGACAGGATAGGTAGAGGGAGTTGTTAATAAAGCATTTTAGAAAGATTTTGATAATGTCCCACATTTGAAGTTAGGGTACAAGATTAAAGTGCTTGGGATTGGAGGTAGTACATTGGCAAGGACTGCAGGCTGGAAACAGAAGGAAGGAATAAATGTTTTCTTTTTCAGAGTGGATGATGGTAACTAGTGAGATACCACAGGGAATAGTGCTTGGCCCAGTTTTTCATTGTATATATCAATGATTTGGAAGAGGGAATTAAATGCAATATTTCAAAGTTTGATGACTACACAAGAGTAGGAGAAATTGTGAAGATGAAGTAAAAAGGCGTCAAGGCTATTCAGAAAGCTGAATGAGTGGATAAATGCATGGCAGATAGAGTATAACATGGATAAGTGTAGAGTTGCACACTTCAGTAGGAAAAACAGAATTGCAGAGTATTATGTAAGTGGTGATAGGTTGGGAAATGTTGATGTATAAAGAGATCAGTGTGTAGTTAATAACTGAAAAAAATAGCATGCACAATACAGCAAGCAGTGAGGAAAGTATGTCAAACAATATCCGAGGCTTTATTAAGAGGGGCATAGAGTGCAAGAGCAAGGAAGTGATAATGCACTTGTATTAGACACTAGTTAGACCTCAACTGGAGGATTGTATACAGTTCTGGAAGGCACGCCGTAGGAAGAATGAGAATGTATTGGAGAGTGTGCAGAAGACATCGCTCAAACCTTTGAGTATAGGAGTTGAGAAGTCATATTGGGGTCGTACAAGACTTTGGTGAGACTTCTTCTGGAGTATTGTGTCTAGTTCTGGTCGCCATGTTATAGGAAGGATATTATCAAGCTGGAGAAGCTTCAGAAAAGATTCACCAGGATATTGCTGGGAATGTAAGGTTTGAATTGCAGGGAGAGGCTAGATAGGCTGGAACATTTTTCACTGGAGCGTAGAGGGTTGAGGGGTTACCTTATGGAGGTTTTTAAAATGATGAGGGGCACAGACAGGGTGAATGGCAGGTGTCTTTTCCCAATTGTGGGGGATTTCAAGACTAAGGGACATACTTTTAGGTGAGAGGAGAAAGATTTAAAAACGACATGAGGGGAAACATTTTTACATAGAGTGTTCGTATGTAGAATGAATTTCCAGAGGCAATGGTGGATGTGAGTGCAGTTACAATGCTTTAAAGTCATTTGATAACTACATGAATAAGAGAGGTTTGGAGGGATATGGATCAATTTCAGGCAGGTGGGATTAGTTTAATCTGTTATTACAGTCGGCATGGACTGGTTGGACCGAAGAACTGTTTCCGTGCTGTAGGACTCAACGACTCTAAAATGTTTATAAGAATCATTCCAGAGATGTGAAACTTCATTTATGAAATTAGATTGGAGAAGTTAGATCTGGTTTCCCTGGAGAGGAGAAAGCTAAGAGAAGATCTAATCAAAGTTTTCAAAGCCATGTTGGGTATAGATGATGTAGTAAGGGAGAAACTGTTCCCACCCGTAGTAGGATCAAAAATGAGAGTGCACAGGTTTGAGATAACACAGGAAAGTTGACTTCCCGACCCAAAACGTCAACTTTCGTACTCCTCTGATGCTGCCTGGCCTGCTGTGTTCCTCCAGCTCCGCACTGTGTTATCTCTGACTCCAGCATCTGCAGTTGTTACTACCTCTGAGTGCACAGGTTTGAAGTGTTTTGCAAAAGAAGAAATGTGATGTGAAAATTATCTTTATCACACAGCTAGTTGTTTGGGTTTGGAATACACTGTCTGGAAGTGTGGTGGAAGTAGGTTCAATTGTAGCATTCAAGTGAGCTTTCATTGATTATTTGAGTAGAAATAATGTGCAAGATTGCAGGAAAAAGGGCAGCAGAATACTACAAAGTCATAATGCACATTAAAGAGCAATGCAGACACAATGGCTGAATAGCTCCTTTGCACTATAACAATGTCATAACTCTGTGGTATTTGAAGCTCTTTGACTATCTTCTACTGTTTCTCTCCCAGTGCTTTATTCACCATCCTGTTTACACTGTTTTGGAGTCATTTCCCATTTCACACTGCTGTTAGATAGCCTTGTTTGATAATACTGAATATTGGAAATTCAAGCGCCCCTGATTTCTGATACATGGTACTGGCAGGTGAGGATTCTTGACGGCTGTTGGATGACTGTTGTTTCCTTGTTAATATAACACATTAATCAAAAAAGTCTGAACTTATCATGTGCATGGACACGAACCTTATCTTCCTGTGTGACCATTGAAAACTTCCATTTAGTACTGGACATATCTTTTTCCAAGGTAGGGAGAATATGGTTGGAATACAGTTGTAGGTGGCACGGTGGCTCAGTGGTTAGCACTGCTGCCTCACAGTGCCAGGGACTCAGGTTCAATTCCACTCTCAGGTGACTGTCTGTGTGGACTTTGCACATTCTCCCTGTGTCTGTGTCTGTGTGGGTTTCCTCCAGGTGCTCCAGTTTCCTCCCACAGTCTAAAGATGTGTATGCTAGGTGGATTGGCCACGCTAAATTTCCTGTAGTGTTCAGGGATGTGTAGATTAGGTGGGTTATAGCAGGATGGGTCTGGATGGGATGCTTTGAGGTTCAGTGTGGACTGGTTGGGCCGAAGAGCCTGTTTCCACACTGTAGGGATTCTATGAAAAGTTTCATATGAATATATTAACATACGTCCACAGTCAAATTTTGTACTAATTGTTGAACCCTGAGGATATTTTAGTTATTTTGCTCATTACTGACATTTGTTAGACATCCTGGGGTGGCAATGGAGGTTGGTAGTTCAACGTGAAATGATTTGGAAAAACCATAAGATTCACTGAGGAAGGGTTACTCAACCTGAAACGTTAATTCTGCTTTCTCTCCACAGATGCTGCCAGATCTGCTGAACTTTTCCAGCAATTTCTGTTTTTATTTATGAAATGAATTGTGATGTCCTGTAGACATTTCAAATATCCCAACCCCATTAGAGATGTAGAATAATTGAGACATGGTATGTTAGGGATATCTGTCAGGTAATGGCTTCTCCAAACCCTTTGGCTCTTAAACAGAGGAGCGTGTTGGGTTCATTTGAGACAGCCTCTGCACATTTGAAAACAGTAGTGAGATGCTGGGCTTTTGTGTCTGTTGTCTGTAATAGGCAAGGAATCCTAAATGTTGTGAACCAATGTTTCTTATGCGTTAAAATGTAACTTTCTATCATGAAGGATACTGGGAACCTTTGCAGACACCCAAAGGTCCTGAGGAAGAAAACAAATTAGCGAATTGCCCTCAATGTGTATATGTAATACTAAAGCAGTGCTCCAGCTGCAGAATTTATATTTGGCGCATGCAGCAGGAGACCTAATAAATTGTATAAAATATTTCTTGGTACTTGGACATTCCCAGTGCCAGATACACTTTCTGGTTCCCCAGCTCCCCAATCCAGAAAATGTTGCCTGTGTTTGGTGAACTGCAAACAATTCTTGACTGGCTGTAAATGCCTGAAATATCAGTGTGCCATAAATTACAGAGGGCTGCACTGTGATTTTTGCTGTGCTCGATCAGTTTCCACTTTTGGATTGTGAGCAGCTGTCCCTTGCATGGTGTATTGAAACACCAGAATAGCACCAGCCTCAGGCCCAGTTCCAGCAGTGCTGTGTAGGGCCCACTTGATTGGATCTGTAATGTAGAGCCACTGGATATTTTAGACGTGCCCCTCAGTCCTAACCTGCCAGCCAGGTTATTAGGATGAGTTGCAGGAATTTTTATAAAGAAGTTTTTGAGCCACAGTTCAGAAGAATTACAAGGATGGGAGGAGGTGATTTTCTCTGAATTTCTTTTTCTCACACTTTCTTCAGGATAAGGAAGTATAAAATTTCAAGTATTATCGGAATCAGAAATTTTCAGATTATTTTCAGGGATTGAGGAAGTAGTTCAATGGTCATCTTTTAATAGCAGTTATCAGAGCAACCATCCAGAATAAGATTCGACAAAATCCCACATAGCATTATAAAGTAAAAAAAACATTTCATTCAAGATAAAATGTGATTCAATTTTATTCACAGTAAAAATAAATCAGAATTGCACGTCACAAAACACCTGTAGATCACAGCAATTTGTTTTGTATTTCACATGTGCAAAATTTGGTGAAAAGCTATTTGGGAGGCCGTTAACTATGCCAGAAATAAGCAAGTAAAGGACACTGTCAGTTCTAGGTTTACTACTAATCCCTATAGTGCTTCACTATATTATTCCTTCTCTTTGTGAAAGGAGAAACTATCACAATATCAATTTGGCCGAAAGCATTCTACAATTCATGAAATATTTCTGAAATATGGTTACTGTTTTAATATAGGACATGCAGCAACCAATTAGGCCATTGAGAGGTCTTACATGCAGCATTGAGATAATGATCAACTAATCTGTATTTTTTCAACATAGTTGAGGGATAAGCATTAACCTGGATCCAAGGTAGAACTCAGCAGTTTTTCATCAAATGGTGAGATAGGATATTTCATATAGACCTGACAGGGATGATGCAGTAGCAATTCTGACCATGCAGCATTACCTCAGTGTCAGGTTTTGATGAATCTTGATACCCAGTGAGACTACATTATTGGGAGCAATTTAATTGTATATAGCACAAGTAAGACTTGATGCATACTTTATCTAAGCTGTAGTTTAGCTCATGTTGTTGAGAGTTCTAAGACTTGATACATACATTATCTAAGCTGTAGTTTAGCTCATGTTTTTGAGAGTTCTATTACTTTGCTCTGAAAAGGATAAAATTCACTGCAATAAATGTTTGCACTGTGTGGTTTGAACTCCTGAAACATCCTCTAATTCTCTCAAATTCAGTGAATTCTTTCCTCAGTCTTCTATATCTTCTCTCCATTTAGACCCTATTTTTACATTGTCTACAATAATTAAAAGTCACTGAATTTTACTAGGTCAGTCATAGGCTTACACACATTTTACTACCTGCCACACACACAATATGGTTGCAGACTTGCTCACCGAGCCAGTGTGTTTGATTGCACACGTTTTGTCACCCTGCTCGGTAACATCGTCAGTGTGCCCCTGGTGAAGTGATTGTGTTCTATCCTGCTTGTTATTTATATGTCTCAGTTTGCTGGGTTGGTTGGCATCACTTCCGGTTCTGTTTTTCAGTGCTTTGTGTATCGGATCCAGTTCAATGCGTTTGTTGATGGAGTTCCGTTTGGAATGCCAGGTCTCCAGGAATTCCCAGGCATGTCTCTGTTTGGCTTGTCCCAGTCAGCTGTCACTAGGGACTGATTTCTGACACCCGATAGAATTAACTTTGGCTGTTGGGGCTGTTATCAGTTACAGCTGTGACTATAAGTAAACATGTTAATTCTGCTGAAATTTGACATCATTGATAGCTCATTGGCTTTGTGAAGCTTTCATTAGCCTAGCCTTTCCCAAACACTTTAGACAGCATTCAAATGAGCTTATGACTGATTTTTTTCTAAGAGTTATTACATTTTCTCGTTAGTGGCTGACATCCAAATTTTATTGGACTACTCGGAGCTTGTAATCTTATTATGGAAATTTTCTCTCTCCCTCTACCTCTCGCCTAGGTTGTTTGTATTGTGTTCTGAAAGCAATTTAAAAAGACAAAAGGGTCATGAGGGCACATACAGTGTTGTCCTACAAGAAAGAATCTAAACTTTGCCCCTTGTCATTCAATTGCATAACCATCACTGAATCCTTCACTATCTACATCTTGGGGGTCACCATTGATCAGAAACTGAACTGGACTGGCTGTAGAAATACAATAACAGATCAGAGGCTAGGAATCCTGCAGTGAATAACTCCTGACACCCCAAAGTCTGTCCACCATCTACAAGGCACAAGTCAGGACTGTGATGGAATACTCCTCACTTTCCTGAATGAGTGCAGCTCCAACAACACTCAGGAAGCTTGACACCATCCAAGACAAAGCAACCTACTTGACTGGCACCACATCCACAAACATTCAGCCCCTCCACCACAAATATATAGTAGCAGCAGTGTGTACCATCTACAAAGTACACTGCAGAAGCTCATCTAGGCTCCTTAGATAGCAGCGTCTAAACTGACAAACACTAGCATCCAGAAGGACAAGGGCAGCAGATACATGGGAATAACAGCGCCCTCACATTCCCTTCGAAGCCACTGACCAACCTGACCTGGAAACATATTGCTATTCCTTCATTGTTGTTAAGTCAAAATCCTGGAATTCCCTCCCTAAAGGCATTGTGGATCTAACTACAACACATGGATTGTAGCTGTTCATGAAGGCAACTTACCAGCATTTTCTCAAGGGCAACCAGGAATGGGCAACAAATGCTGACCCAGGCAGTGAATCCCACAACACACGAATAGGTAAAAACAAGGGTTGGTTGACACATGAACATTGAATATGTACATCTTCAATCCTTAGGCAACCTCTTGAGATTGAGTTGCTTCCACTCTGGTTCAGTGGGTTCTGAGATGGTTGATAATTCCAATGTGTGATTGGCAGACTCTGCCACAAGTGGTTCACTAATGTCCTTTAAGGAAGGAAACTGCCATCCTTACCTGGTCTGACCTACATGTGACTCCAGACCTGCAGCAATGTAATTGACCCTGAACTGCCCTCTGGGCGATTAAGGATGGGCCATAAATGCTGCCTAGCCAGCAGTGCCCTCATCCTGTTAATGAATAAACAGAAAAAAAAATAACACGGTGAACTTTCTGTAAGCTATACATACAGTAGTGTGATGCATCTCCAAATTATACTGCAGCAACTCACCAGACTCACCCAGACTCCTTCAACAGCACCTTGTATACCCACAATCTCTAACACCTACAAAGGGCAGTAGGTATGTCACTGGGAAGTTCCCATCCAAGCCACCCAGCATCCTGATGTGGAAATATATCACTGTACCTTCACGGTCAATGAGTCAAAATCCTGCAACAGCACAGTAGCTACATCCTACAGACCACAGCAGTTCATGATAGCAGCTCATTACTGCCTTTTCAATTGCAGTTAGGGTGGTTAATAAATGTTGGCTTAGCCAACGATGACAATGTTGCATGAATAAATATTTGAAAGAAAGGAACTTGGTGTGAGCCAGGATTCATGCAGTGGATATTTGGAAAGTCTGACATATACTGAAAGTGAAAGATGAGTAGTTAGGCAGGAGCACATTCAAGTAGTTGAATCAGAGGTGAGAAAGCATGGACATGGATTACAGCAGCGCACATGGATGGAGAGCAATATTATCAATATGACAGATGGTAGAACTTGGTGCCTAGAGCAGGTCTGTGGTAGCCCTCAGCGATGACTCAATGGGTCATGGAAACCAAGTCAGCGCAGTCTTAAGGTGAGGCCCGGCACAGTCTGGAGGCAAGGCCTGGTGGGGTCTGGAGGTGAAGCCCAGTGCAGTCTGTAGGCGAGGCCCAGCGTAGTCTGTAGGCGAGGCCCAGTGCAGTCTGTAGGCGAGGCCCAGTGTGGTCTGTAGGAGAGGCCCAGTGCGGTCTGTAGGCGAGGCCCAGCGTAGTCTGTAGGTGAGGCCCAGTGCAGTCTGTAGGCGAGGCCCAGTGCAGTCTGTAGGGCGAGGCCCAGTGTGGTCTGTAGGAGAGGCCCAATGCGGTCTGTAGGCGAGGCCCAGCGTAGTCTGTAGGTGAGGCCCAGTGC
>NC_063336.1:43697124-43726145 GCF_021869965.1 Rhincodon typus
GAGGCCCAGTGCGGTCTGTAGGCGAGGCCCAGCGTAGTCTGTAGACGAGGCCCAGTGCGGACAGTTTGAAGGTCTGTAATGCTGACTTTTTTTATTTCTTTATTTTTCTAATCTATTCCTACAATCATGTACCTAGGTATCTTTGTAGCTAAGATGATGCGGTAAGTGGCGACTTTGTAAACTTTGGACTCATGTGAGTCCAAGTGACAATAACTCTCATTCTAATTCTAATTTTGGAAACAGAAGAACATGGTGGCAGAGAAGATACAGAGTCTAAAATGGCAAAGAGTGACTGAAGTGAAGGTTGATATGTTAGAGGGTGAGACTATGGAACTAATGGTGGGAGATAATGAATTGACAGAAGTGTCGAACAAGTATATTTTGTCTAGAATATTTTTAAATCAAGAAACAAAGAGGCAAAACAGAAGGAGGAACTTAAAACAACCATAATCAGTAGGGAACTGGAAATGATATTGGAATGTAGAAGAGGATGTGAACAGAGAGAGATTTAAGGAAATGCCCAGAGATGATCTTATCTGATATTGACGTGATAGGAGCAGAGAAGCAAAGTGAAATAGCAAGGTGAAGGAAGAAGGTAAAAACGCCAGGCAACTTAGTGCAGAGAAAAGGTGCGTCAAGATGCAGATTGGAAGTGTTGAGAAGTCATTCAGCTTAGAGGCTGAAAGAGGAGGAAAACAGTGAAGGTGTTCAATGAGAATTTGATGGGTGGCAAGGAGCAATGATTTAAAAAGAGAGGTGAGGGAGGTGAAACATGGTGTGCTATTCACTGCAGAAGAAGATGGCTGAGGACGGATCAAGGTAGGATTTGGTGATCAGAGCTGCACCACCATTGATGTGGGTGGACCAGCTGGTAGAAACAGAATACCTATCAGTGAAGGAGCAGACGTCATTATCCATCTTTTGCACCATTCTGAACATCCCATACTTGAAAAATATCCATTGTTTGTGAGTTAATATAGACTGTCTATATACTTCCAGCACCTCCCTCATTATTTCAGGCCACCCCTTCTGTCCTTTCACATATTCTGTCCTGACAAAGTTTTAATTTTAAAAAATGGAGGTTGAATTATTGGATTAGTTAATTTTCTTTTAATTCACAAGGAGCAGTAAGTGGTACTTTGAGCAGTCAAGTAGCAGTTTTGGTGAAGAAATTTGCACATCTTCACTTCACCCTACTTTTGCAGGTTTTTCTTTTTTTGCATACTGTATTAGACATGCATCTGTTCTACAATTGATCGCAGTGCTTTCAGATTTCTAAGATCTACTGGGACTTTACATCAAAGCTTTGCTTTTCGAAAGCCTGCCTCTATAACCTGTTTTTGATCATCTTCACTAATTTATCTTCACTTGACATCTATTCCCCCTCTGGACATTAACCAGGATGTTCTTCAAAGCTGTTCCTTCTCTGTTGCTGTAACATTGTTGATGTGCGGCTGAAACTGTTTTATGAACATTATTTTGGTTTTTGTTGAATTTACAATGGTGTTATTGTGATGAAGTGGGAGCAGCTGAAAAACATAATTTGTCAACTAAAGGCATTATATAAATGCCGCTGATGACAGTGTACATTTTCTGGTAAGGGCCAAATACAACATTAATGATTAGCGCACCTTAGCTGAAAAATCCTGTGCACAGAAGAATAGCACTCAACACCTAAAAGCATTATGTTGATATCTAAAAAAGTGTGCAGGAAACGAGGGATCTGGGGACGTATATGCAAAAATCATTGAAGGTGACTGAACAGTTTGAGAAAGTAGTTTGAAAAGTCATTTGGGATCTGGACTTTAAAAATAGAGCATAGTGTATAAGACAAGAAAGTTATGATGAACTTTTATAAAACGTATGTTTAGCTGAAAATAGAACATTGTGCTGAATTCTGGGCACCACATGTTCACAAGGTCGTGAAGGTTTCAGAAAGGGTGTAGAAAAATTGAGAATGATTCCAGGGATAAAAGACTTATGTAGTGTGGATAGACTGGAGAAGCTGAAGCTGTTCTTGTTGGAGAAGAGAAAGTTGAGAGGAGATTTGATAGAAGTGTTCAAAATCACGAAGGGTCTAAACAGGGTAGAGGTAAAGGACTGCTCCTATTGGCGGAAACATTGGGAACTGGAGTCCACTAATTTAAGGTAGTTGATAAAAGAAACAAATACAATACAAGGAAATATCCTTTACAAGCAGTTGGTCAGAACCTGGAATCACTGCCTGAAAGTGTGGTGGACACAGATTCAATTGCGTCTGTCAAAAGTGAACAGGATAAGTAGCTGGTGGAAATATATTTGCAAGACAACAGGGTGTAGGTCTAACTGAGTTAGTCTTGCAGAGAGCTGGTACACCAGATACCACTGCTGAATAGCCTTCTACTGTTCTGTAATGAGCCAATGGTTCAATGTTTCACTTGTCATTCTATTATTTTCTGGAGTAAAAGCTTCAGAAACAAACCGTTGACTCTCTGCCAATGTTCTGCAGCTTTGCAGGAAATGCGATAGAAACCCCATTCTGTGCACAAAATGTCTAAGGGATTTCAAGGCCCATGCTTTCTTGCACATTACCTCTTTTATGATAGAGTAAACATCGGCCTCTTTGAATTTCTAAACTCTTTTGTAGCCGAAGCAACTTTCTGATCAGACCTGCTGTTGGTATTACTCAGTGGTGGCAAACCCCTTGGTTGATTCTTTAAGGCACTTGCCACTGACTAGTACTTATATCTAGCAAGGTATTGAAAACCACATTTTCAGGTTTAGGTCAAATGTGCAGGATTATGAGGCTATTATAACTCATTCAAATATAGATCTTATTCTAACCTGATTCTATTCAGCTTTTTGCTGCTCCGTGCCAAGGAAGAATTGGTTGATGCTGCCACTGAATATTTATGACCAGATGAAAATGTTGAGTAAGAGAAAACCAGCCGGTGATTCAGCCTGCCGTACACTCATCACGACTGGAATATTATGATAAGGCATTTTCACTCTATCCAACCCCTGACACCCACAGCCGTGCAATCGCGAACAGGGAACCGAAAACAAAGTAAAGGAAACAGAACTGTTACGAGATTGATCACCCCTGATTCCTCCAGATGTCAAAACCAGTTCAGTCGATCACCTTGCCTGTTCAGATATTGTCCTTTCACTGACCTCTGAGCCCTCATCCTAACTGTCCACCCCCTTACTCTCATTTCACTCACCAAGTTCAGAGATCCTTACCTGACTCTTGAGCTCCCCCATCCACTTGTTCAACTCCCACTTGTCTTTCAAATCGCCCACTCGACTATCTGCCCGCATCTCATTCTCAATGCCCTTATCCAACTCTTCCTGAGCCGCTCCATTTTTCTATTCTCGTTCTGCTTTGCTTTGGAAGTAACATAGTAAATTGCAGTTCACAAGGGCTTCTTGCCAGACTCAGAAACACTTTACAGCACTTTATTTGGATTGACATTTAGTTCCAAGCACTGTGCCTCCCACTTCTTGGTATAGTTCAAGTTAGCATAAATCTACACATGCGCTGACTTTAACATCATTCAGTGTAATTTTCTTAGGCTGCAGTGAAGGCCATTAAAACTGGCACATAAATTGTGAGCACTGCTGTAAATGACAAATATTATTTCTGACTAAATATACAAACTAATTTACTGAACCGTTTACATCAGGAGTTCTTAAGGTTTGAGGACACTTTGGAGTCTATGAGAAGGTTTCAGGAAATCCAGCAAGCCACCAGCAGCCAAGAATGAACAAGTCCACAGTGAATTTCCTTGGCCTGGTGGGATATCTTTATCACTGGGACATTCTCTTGCCCAAGCCCGGTTTCCGGTATCTGAATTAAGGAAACGGTAGATATCCTGAGCCTGTGGAGAAGGGAGAAGCTGACTTGGGAGAGAGAGAAGGGTAAGAATTGCCCAGGTCCTGCATGAAAAGCAGTGACAGTAGCAGCACCTGGCTTGTCCAGCACCGGTACCCAATGCAATGTTAAAAACATGCGTAACAGCAGCATTCAAAGCACAATCTCCTAACGTTAAATGATAGGCAGGTATCAAGAACTGGTATTGATAAAATAGAAGTTAGTTGCATGTACTGTGAGGGGAATGGAGTTACACTGGAAATCAGTCATGGATAATATTAGTCAAACTGTCTTTCTGCCCCCTTAAAATAAATATGATTGTTCTGGCCTGGTGTGTGCATTGCTTTCAGAGCTTGGATTCCAAAGTGTCATCACAGGCCAAGAAGTCCTGAAAGCTGTGGGTAGAAAGCCCTATGGAAATGAGGAGCCAGTCTGACTCCACTGATAATCTGATTTGGATATTTTCGTAATTGACCTGTTCAGATATGTCATTACACACCACTGGAGCAGGTGGGACTTGACCCAGGTCTCCTAGCTATAAGGTATGGATGCTACCATTGTGTCATAAGAGCCCTCTATAATCTGGTTTGGAATATATTTTCTAATCAGTCTGTTCAGAGATGTTATTATACACCTTTGGAGTGGGTGGAACTTGAACCAGGGTTTCCTGGCTCAGAGTTAGGAATGCTACCACTGTGCCACCAAACCCCTTCCCCCCCCACCAAATAATCTTGTTTAGGCGATCAAATGAGTAAGTGTTCCAACCTGTGAAGAGATTTCAGCACTGATTGATTGATTGCTTTGTAATATATATTGAATGAATCAATTGAGAATACGAATGAGAAAAAGGGTTCTTGCAGTGCGGTGGCAATGTGGCTAATTCTGAGCCCAGGAACCCTGGGTTCAATTCCCACCTGCTGCTGACGTGTGTAATAACATCTGTGAACAGGTTGGTTAGAAAATATAAAAGAAGTATGAATGAGGAAGAAGCAAAACAGCGAAGAAGGTTTTTTTGTAAAAAGTCTATTTTTCCTCATCACCCTGTCCAGAGATGTTAGTACACACCTCTGGAGTAGGCAGGACTTGAATCTAGGCCTCTCTGATCCAAGGGGGCACAGACACTACCAGTGCACCAAAGAAGGTTCATTATATTCCTGAGGTTCAAAGTACAGCAGCTGATGGTAAGGTTAATTTAAAAGCAACTAAACATAAAGTTGAATAAAACAATAAAGTACCTCCTCAGAATACATTAAGGATGGTAGCACCCTTTCTGAGTGTTTGAGTCTTTGGAACTCTCTCTCCCTGAAAAGTTGATGGAAGCAAGGAAGATTTAAACCACCTTTCCTTGACTTTCAATGGATTGTCGTCACTAAATTTCCCTGTCATTGACATCTGGGAGGTTGTTATCACTGACCAGAATGGTGACTGGAACAGCTACATAAATACTAGAAATACAAGAAGAAGCCAGAGGCTGGGAGTCCTGTGACAAGTAACTTCAATACTGACTCCCCAAAAAACCTGTTTCTGCATCTACAAGGCAACATTTTGAAGTGCATTGGAATACTTGCCTGGATAAAGATAAACCACCCCTAATTAGGGTATTAATTGTTTTAACTGTGGACTTCTGATTGCATTCCTAACCATCTCTGGAACACTACCCTACTGGTGATAATGAATCAGGGGATTGTCCCTTACAGCAACTCCCCTCTCTTGTTCTGCTTAATATCCTCACTACCCACTGCTCCTTGCCTTTAAGCCCGCCCCAGTGTGGGGCTGGGTAAATTCCATTCATTGGTTTTACTATATGTCAGCTGCCCATCTATGCTTAAGTTTTGTGTATTAGAGTCATAATGTCGTCAATAGATAGCCCACTCTTCTAATTGCCCCCTTTCGGTACGTTTTGATGGTTGAAATGCAGCTGGCTTTGTGGACAGCTGCAGAAGCTGGTTTGCAGTGGGGGAGTGATATCCCTTTCAGTTATTGTGTGCCTGAGAATCGACATGGGAGGTGCCTGCAGAATGATGTGTGTGCAGTCAGTAGCGTCCTCCACCGTGTGGAAGCTGAGCAAACTCAAAAGTATCATTGTTGCCTGCTGTTTACTGGCAAATATGTGTTCTACCCCCTTGGAAGCAGAACCTCAGTCACCTGCCTTATTCAAACTTGGATTTTATTTTCCAAAAATATACTTTAAATGTGTATTACAAAACATTTCGACTTGAAAGTTACAGAAGTGCAATGAAATTCAACTTGCTACCAATGTGACATGTACTCTGCAGTTCCTCAATGCTATTGTAATATTTCTAATATTTTATATTTTATATATTTATTCCATGTCAAGCATACAGCCCATGGACAAGTCATTTCAAATTGAAATTACATAAAGTGCAATAGAATTTTTTTCCCTCAACACAGTATTTTCCATTCTGAGGTGCCTCAATACAGTTTCAAATGATGTTCCCAAAATGCATTCCTTGTCAGACATACAGCTGTATGGATTCTAGATATTTCCCAATCAGAGATGATATTAAATACTTCTGGAACAGGTGGGACTTGAACGTAGTCCACCTGACTTTGAGGAGGGGACTCTACCACTACACCACAGAAACCTCCCTATGGATTCAGCACTGGCTCCAGCCACTTAGACCACAGATTTCTACATCGCAAATCTTGGGGATGGACATCAGTGAAAACTATTGTGCCTGTCTCTGCATAGGCATGTTCCACAGAAGGTGATCAACAAATTGGAAGATGTTGCAAGTATCTCTAAGTTCAGTCTAAAGGGAACCCAACACTTAAGAATTCATTGCCAGAGTGACCTTCACAGCCCTGAAGTTGGAATTGTGGCTGGAACAAATGGCAGACTTCAGTAAGGGTGTCCTTTTGAAGTGTATATGTCTGACACACTGGCTGATGATTTTGTTTGCACAGCCCTACTTTAAAGATTGTTGTGCAAATTTATGTTGATTCTCCAGAGACAGACTGCACCAGCAGCTTTAAATCTATGTCCCAAATTGGTTTCTTAATTGATGTCATTGGAAAAAAAGTGTGCAGAGGTGGAGAATGCGTGCCCCATGCAACCAATTTAATTCATATAGTGTTGCTTGAAGTAGCGCAGCGCAATCAAAATTGTTTTCCCTAATGCTCCTCAATGATGTTTAGTTAGAGCGATTGCCCCCTGAACACCTTGGACAGGTAGGTGCTCCTGCTGAGAACCCTTCTCCTCCTTCTCATTCTTCTTCTGGAGAAGAAGGCCATGGTGTGCTTAATTTGTGAGTTTGGAAAAAGAGCGTTTGTTTGCATTTTGAGCTCCAAAATATCAGTACTGGTGTCAAATAATGTTACATGCTGATTGCTGTCATGATCTATCTACTCAAGTTGCAAGCAGACTCTCACTGTGCATGTGTTCACACTCTCACCAGTAGAATCATGCCCGTGGACTGCAGTTGTGATTTTTGACCTCTAAGATATGCGGTAGTAGAGTGCTTCGGAAAATTGTGGCTGAAATTCCTTTAACAATCTCATTCCAGAGTCATTTGGAAATTGAATAACGTATGTAAAGATTAAATAATAAATGATGCTGCTCGTTGACTTATCTGCCTGGATGGCTGGTATATGGTTCAGTATAATGCCAACAGTGCAGATCCAATTACTGTTGCAAATGATGCAGACTTAGGACCTGCTTCCTCAGGCTGCGCCTGAGAGTGGAAGGTAATGGCAAGCTATCTCTGCCAAAAATCTGCAAGAAAACAGCTAAGGTGAAGCAGCAGCAGATGATGAGCCAAGGACCTGCCTTCAGGCACAGCACATATGACAATTAACAAATGGTATACACAGTGACCAGTATTTTTGGTGACCGTACATCTGTGATTGACTAACTACAGTTGAACTGTAGCCAGGATTGACTAGGTTAGAACTATATTCGATCAAGTTTAAGTTCTTGACATTGGATGGGTGTTTACACAAATTATCATAATATTGATGTCATAAAATATCGAAAGTTTCCATTTTTACCACACACTTCAGCATCAAACCTTCAAGAATAGATACAGGATGTAAAGCTATAGCGGATTGATTTTCATATTCATTCTGTTGGCAGGAAGCCTACGCCAACAATAGTGCAAAATGGTAAATCAGCTGCCCAAATTCCAGGCAATGAGCAGAACTACCTGCTGCCAATGCAATATACAATGACAATCTCTGCAGAATAAACTCCTACGTTTCCATGCCAGCCACCCTGCTGTCCTTTCAAATACTTGTTTAGCATTGATTTTCCAAGCAACTTGATGATGTGGACCCATGAAAATATGTTTAGACAAGTGTGAATGTAATTCACTAGTATGTTTTAGGAAGAGTAAAATTATTATTTCCTTTTATCTAATCTGCTAATATGAAGAGATATGTGTGTAGCAATTTATGCTATTCCTAAAATGCTTTCCTTGTTTTCTTTTAGAATTACTTTGATGGCAAACTCTCTCCTCAAGGAAAGATGCCATGGATTGAATATAATCATCAAAAGGTATCAGGAACAGAGTTCATTATTGATTTTCTTCAAGAAAAATTGGGAGTAAACCTAAATAAACATCTGGATTCCAGTGAAAGGGCTATCTCAAGAGCCATTACAAAAATGATGGAAGAACACTTCTATTGGTAAGTTGTGAATGCTTGCCAAACGCAAAAAAAAGCTTCATGATTGCTGTGTTACAAGAACATATGGTACATATGTTATATATATATATATATATATATATATATTGTTTATGGATAAGAATTGGCAAGATCAAATCATCATCCATTTCAGAGTGCTTTGTCAGTTTGAACCATTGGATGAGGGAACCAAATCTCCAGATTTCCACATGACGCAAAGCTGGGTGGGAGGGTGAGCTGTGAAGGCAATGCAGAGATGCTTCACTGTGCTTTGGACAGGGTGAGTGTGTGGGAGAATGCATGGCAGATGAAGTATAATGTGGATAAATGTGAGGTTATCCACTTTGGTAGCAAAAACAAAACAAAAGGCACCATCTGAATGGTGATAGATTGGGAAAGGAGTAGGTGCAACATGACACGGGTATTCTCCAGTCCTTGAAAATAATCACGCAGTGCAGCAGGTGGCGAAGAAAGCAAGCAGTATGTTGGCCTTTATAGCAAGAGGATTCAAGAACAGGAGCAGGGATGTCTTGCTGCAATTTTACAGGGCCATAGTGAGACCACATCTGGAGTATTGTGTGCAGTTTTGGTCTCCTGATCTGATGCAGAATGTTCTAGCTATAGAGGGTGTGCAACAAATATTTACCAGACTGATTCCTGGGATGGCAGGAGTGACGTACGAAGAGAGGCTGGATCATTTAGGACTATATTCACTAGAATTTAGAAGAATGAGGGGGAATCTCATAGAAACCTATAAAACTCTAATAAGATAGGACAGGGTAACTGCAAGAAGGATGTTATTAATGACCAGGGGGTCAGAACCAGGGGTCACAGTCTAAGGATATGGGGTAGGCCATTTAGTACTGAGATGAGGAGATTTCTCTTCACCCAGAGAATCATGGGCAGATAAGAACAAAACATTGAATGTTTCCAAGAACAATTTGATATAGTTCTTAGGGCTAAAGACATCAAAGAGTATGGGGAGAAAGCTGGAACAGGTACTGAGTTGGATGATCAGCCATAATCATTTTGAATGGTGGAACAGCTTGGAAGGGCCAACTGGCCTACTGCTGTGTTTCTGTGTTTCATAGCTGCTTTCTCCTGTCTTGATCTTCTTTGATTGCATGATCCTGTGCTATTCTGCTATGGACATTCATGCTTCAGACTCAGTTTTTGTTTCATTAGCTCATCTCATTCCTACGCCTTTTTGCTTCAGACCATCATTCCTGTTGACATTGAAACAATCCTGCTGGCTCTGCTATCAGAGAGCTTTCTCTCGTTCTTTTCTCTTCCCACTGCTCTTGCCGTCCATCTTTTATTTGGTTCTGTACTTGCTTTAAAACTGTCCTCCAATTTCAGTCCCAGTTCTGATCAAAGGTTAATACTGCAGAAGGACTGGAGCAGCAATGGAAATGCTGGTATGATTTAAATTGCAAATGTAGTTCAGGAAGGAAATGTTTCACATGTGCCATTACAACAGTGGGATGATCTTAGGTACGGAGGAGGATTGTGAAATATTGGATCAGTAAACATAGTGAAAGTGATGTGCTAAGCATCTTTGGTAAATTTCCAGACCCAAAGAAATATATCCCAGGTTACTAAGAGAAGCAAATGAATAAATAGTGGCTCTGACCCATCATTTACCAAACCTCTGTGTTATAGCTGTGGTGCTGGTGGGCTGGGGAACTGTTAATGTCCTAAAATTGCTTTAAAAAAGGAAGAATAAATAGGTGAGTAATTATAGATGGTCAGTCTAACCTCAGTGATGAGAAAATTATTGGCTAAAATTATGAGGGACAGAATGAATTGTCATTGAGAAAGGCACAGAGGTGATTTAATTGAAATATACAAAATCCTGAGGGATTTGATTGTGTTGATGTGGAAAAGATGTTTCCTCTTCTGGGAGAATCTAGAACTAGGGGTCACTGTTTCAAAATAATTAGTTGTCCACTTCAGACAGAGAAGAGGAGAAATGTTTTTTTCTCAGAGGATTATGTGTTTTTGAAATCCCCTTCTTTAAAAGACAGTGGATGCAGAATGTTTAAGGCACACAGATTCTTGATTACTAAGGGGATGAAGGATACTGGGGATTATGCAGGAATGTAGAACTGAAGTTAAAATCAGAAGCCACAATCTTATTGAATGGTGGAGGAGGCTTCATATGTTTGCATGAGAGGTAGATGTTTCTATGGGTTGTATGAGAGATAGATTTCCTGTTCGCATTTTTGTCCATCAGCTGTGGAATGTCAGGTGATTAAACACTTTGAATTCTGACATGTGATCCATGTTTGTTCATTGTGTGGTGTTTCGTTGACTGAATTCAGCAATTAAGGGCAACACTGAAGCAACTGAGTAGCACAGTGGCTTAGTGGATGGCACTGTTGCCTCACAGTGCCAGGGACCCAGGCTCGATTCCAGCCTCAGGCGACTATCTGTGTGAAGTTTCCCCATTCTTCTCATGTCTGCATGGGCATCCTCCCACAGTCCAAAGGTGTGCACGTTAGGTGGATTGCTAAAATTGCTCATAGTGTGTAGGGATGTACAAGCTAGGTGGATTAGCTATGGGAAATCAGGATTACAGGGATAGGGTAACAGAGGGCAACACATCCAGCATTGGCAGTTCCTACTATCTCTGTAACAAAAAGACAAAGACCAACAGAGGGCAACAAAAAAAGAAATAAGGAGGGAGAAGGTTAGATATGAGGGTATGCTAGCCAGTAATATAAATGAAGACTGTAAGAGTTTCTTTAGGTATATAAAGGGCAAAAGAGAGGCAAAAGTGGACATTGGACCACTGGAAAATGACACTGGAGAGATGGTAGTGGGGTACAAGGAAATGGCTGAGGAACTGAATAATTACTTTGTGTCAGTCTTCATGGTGGAAGACACGAGTAATATCCCAAAAATTCAAGAGAGTCAGGGGGCAGAGCTGAGTGTGGTGGCCATCACCAAGAAGAAAGTGCTAGTAAAACTGATTGGCCTGAAGGTGGACCAGATGCTACACCCCAGAGTTCTGAAGGAGATAGCTGAAGAGATAGTGGAAGCGTTAGTGGTGATCGATCTTTCAGGAATCACTAGAGTCAGGGAGGGTCCCAGAGGACTGGAAAATGGCTAACGTGACACCTCAGTTTAAAAAGGGAGTAAGACAAAAGATGGAAAATTACAGGCTGATTAGCCTAACATCAGTCATGGGTAAGATTTTGGAGTCTATTTTAAATGATGAGATTGCTGAATATTTGGAAGTGTATAGTAAAATAGGGCAAAGTCAGCATGGTTTCATCAAGGGGAGGTCATGCCTGACAAATCTGCTGGAATTCTTTGAGGAAGTAACGAGCAGGTTAGACCAAGGAGAGCCAATGGATGTTATCTACCTGGACTTCAAGAAGGCCTTTGATAAGGTGCCACGCAGGAAGCTGTTGAGTAAGATAAGGGCCCCTGGTGTTAGAGGCAAGGTACTAGCTTGGTACTACAAGATAGAAGATTGGCTGTCTGGCAGAAAGCAGAGAGTGGGGATAAAAGGGTTTTTCTCAGGATGGCAGCCGGTGACAAGTGGAGTTCCGCAAGGGTCAGTACTGGGACCACAACTTTTCACTTTATACATTAATGATCTAGATGAAGGAACTGTGGGCATTCTGGCTAAGTTTACAGACAATACAAAGATAGGTGGAGGGACAGGTAGTATTGAGGAGGTGACGAGGCTGCAGAAGGACTTGGACAAGTTGGCAGAGTGGGCAAAGAAGTGACAGATGGAGTACAACGTGGGAAAGTGTGAGGTCATGCACTTTGGTAAGAAGAATAAAAGCATGGACTATTTTCTAAGTGGGGAGAAAATTCAGAAGTCTGAAGTGCAAAGAGACTTGGGAGTTCGAGTCCAGGATTCTCTCAAGGTAAATTTGCAGGTTGAGTCAGTAGTCAGGAAGGCAAATGTAATGTTGGCATTTATTTTGAGAGGGCTTGAATATAAAAGCAGGGATGTACTACTGAGGCTTTATAAAGCTCTGGTCAGGCCACATTTGGAGTATTGAATGCAGTTTTGGGCCCCATATCTCAGGAAGGATGTACTGGCCCTGGAGTGGGTTCAGAGGAGGTTCACAAGAATGATCCAAGGAATGGAAAGCTTAATATGTAAGGAACATTTGAGGACTCTGGGACAATTCTGATTTGAGCTTAGATGAATGAGGGGGGATCTAATTGAAAGGTTCAGAATACTGCATGGCCTGGACAGAGTGGATGTTGGGAAGATGCTTCCATTGGTAGGAGAGACTAGGACACGAGGGCACAGCCTTAGAGTAAAGGGAAGACCTTTTAGAACGGAGATAAGGAGAAACTTCTTCAGCCAGAGAGTGGTGAATCTGTGGAATTCACTGCCACAGAAGGCTGTGGAGGCCAGGTCATTGAGTACATTTAAGACAGAGAAAGATAGGTTCTTGATTATCAGGGGATCAAGGGTTATGGGGAGAAAGCAGGAGAATGGGGTTGAGGAACTTATCAGCCATGATTGAATGGCGGAACAGACTCGATGGGCTGAATGGCCTAATTTCTGCTACTATGTCTTATGGTCTTATGGTCTTATGGGTGAGATGCTCTTTGGAGGGTTGGTGTGGAATCAATGGGCTGACTGGCCTGCTTCCCCAATGTATGGATTCTATAAATTGGGTTTTAATTTGCTTGCAAAGTGGATTTTGTTTTGTATTTCTCCAGAAAATCAAATACCAGTTCCGAGATCGTGTGGAAAACAGCCCTTGGATTGCTGTTTGCGCAAAATGCTATATTTAACAGAGTGGGGTGCTAACCTATCTGAGTTTCGCTTACTTCGCTCATTTATTTGTGCAACCTGTGCAGCTCAAGCCTTGTGTACGGAGTGTACTGAGAGCTTAAGGGGCTAAATACATGCAAGCCAAAACAATGAAACATTGTTTTCAATGCTCCAATGATGATCATGGTATTTTAAGGATTTGTAAAGTCCATATGAGGGCAGGAGGACAAGAACTGATTGATGAAGTCATAAATAGAGCCAGAGCAATGTTGAGGTAAAAGTCTTTAGCTAATGCTTTATGACAGAAATGTGAACAATCTTAGCTGCTTACAACATTTAGTAACTCTTCATAAAGAACAAAAATGTGCATCAACCTTTTAACCTAAAAATGAGCAAGGATACATCAGAGCATAAAATAGGCGAGACATAGAAGGATACAAGGGAGCAGTCGGCATGGCTGATGATTTTTGAATCTGTGATGTAGGTGTAAAAGACAGTGGGAACCACTCGCGTGAAGCTGTGAAGAGAACGAGAAGAACTGAGAACAAGATAAATGCAGTGAAATGCACTGTGAAGGTTACAAAATGTGAGTTCTTCTAAATGGTGACGGAGTCAAGCCAAGTTCTGAAAAAGTCACAGCTACCTCTGGACGGAAAGTCTAAGAGATAAAAACAACTTAAAAAGTTTCCTTGTCTTAATCAAGTACACAGATGATCTACCTCTGCATTCTTTCATGCTTCGCATGTCAGAGCACATAGCAAATCTACTGAACTGATGAGAGAAGATGTTGAGTGCCAGTAAACAGAGACACTTGGGAGGAGTTTCTGCAAACTCAGTTAAGTATATGCAAGAAGCCAAGTCTGACACTCTGCAGGAAGTTGCTTCTACAGAAGAATTGGAGCAACCCTGGTACAAGAGGGAAAACCTAATAACATTCACATCCAAAGCTGTAGTATCAGCTGAAATCAGATATGTTAATATAAAAGGAGAGCTTTTGGCAGTCATGTATGGATGAGAAAAAGTCATGCATATCTCTGTAAATGAATGTTTATGGAGTAGACTGATCAGCATTCACTCAAAACAGATCTACTAGTTCACCTCCCCAGATCCAGAATAATTGAAACCAAAGAGATGCAGGAAGAACTTCTTTAGGATATACTTGAAGTCTGCATGGGAAAGGCGAAGTATTAACTCAGAACCAGGTCATTTGTTTACAACGTAGATGTTCACAAGGAGATCAGAAGAGTGGTGCCCACATGCAATGCATGTTGAAGAACAGAACTACTACAGAAAGAAGGAATGATTGCTACTGAGGTACGACCCAGGCCAAGGCTTACCATGAGAGCTGATTTATTCACCTTACACACAGTCAAGAATGGTATGTCATTGTTGCAAATTATTACTCCAAGTTCCCATTCAACAGAAATGTGAAATGTTTGAGAACTGCAGTAACTATCTCAACAGTATATGTTTTGTTTGCTGAACAAGGAATTCCTGAAAGAGCAATAGGTGATAATGAAACTCAATTCATTTCCAGGAAATAGAAGGAATTTGCTGAACAGTAGGGGTTCAACATCATCATTACCTCTGAGAACATGGATGTATAGAAAGACATGTCTAGATGGTCAAGAGAATGCTTATAAAAGGGATAAATGAAAACACACACATTGCCTTCCTGCCACTCTGAGCTGCAGCTTTCAAGGTTGATATGAAATCACCCACCGAGCTTCTCAATGCCAGAAAGTACAAGATAACTTTGCCAAGCAAGGTATGGCCTCCAAATGACCAAGAGAAGTATGAAACACTTGCTGATGCACAGGTAGAAGGAGGTCAACAGTTCAACAAACATGTAAAATCCTTTCCAAAGTTGTTGAGGTGACAAAGTGTACATGGGAATTATCCAGTGGTGAAAACCTGCAATCCAATAATTGTTGTGAAGCAAAGATTCCACCAATTTTCATCATTGTGACTGGGACAGTAAGAAAATGCGAAGAAACAGAGTTTATTTTTGACCTACACCTGAGCTGAAATGCAGGGATACAAGGGAGCAACATCACTAAACAGTGACACAATGTCAATAACATCACCAGCAAGCAGTGCAATATAGCAGCAAACTTAACATGAGCAACATCAAGTGCAACTCCCACACTGGGAGTGATATCTACAACATTGTTAGTACAACCAACTCATCACTGAGAGTGATAAGTAGCAAATCCAAGAGATGAAGCCCGACATCTTACATCCTGAACTTTGCCACAAATAATGGCTGGAATCTTGTAGAGGCCTGAATAACATGTGCTGTGATGGGAAATGTGGCGGACTCACGCAAGATTTTCGATGAGGCTTGTCTCAATGTGGGAGCAACTTGATGCATCTTATAACTAAGTGCTGGATGTCAAGGCGAGATTCTTGCTAAGGAGCAGTGAGTTGCCTTTTAAGGAGGATTGTTGCTTGTTAATGATTGTAATCACTGCACATTTTGCCTCATTAGTATGCAGCTTCCTATCCTACCACTCGCAGTGAGCAAACTGGATACCAAAAATAGAAGTCAGAGTGGGTACCTGGCAACTTCAGCTCACCACTAATCGCGAAGAGGCTCCATGTTGTTCACTGTACAAGAGTGTCTAAGGGCATGAAGCATAGGCACTAGCCACGTGCACCCTTTCTCCATGGACATTGGTATATGATAATTGCCAACCCTTCAGAATCCTCAGGACATCTCTCGGATCCACTTATAGAACACTGAGGAAGCGGGGCACAACAGCAGCTAACGTTGAAAAGCTGCTGCATAGCACTTTGTGCACATGGACAGGCACCTGGCTCACGGGGTTGTGATCTCACATTGGCGATGAGGGCCATTCAGTCCCTTATAGTGGGGCTGCACAGGGGTCCTGCAGTCCGCCAAGTGCCAGTCATCTAGGGTGTATCTTCCTCAGCCACCTGTGGGGCTGTCCAGTGAGATGCTGACCCGGTTGTGCTCCCAAACTTTCTACACATGATGCTCCCCTCAAAGTATGAGTATCTGAGCTGCTGGGTGGAGGGAAGGGTGCAGGAAGGAGCGTTGCCAATGTTTTCTGTGAGGCCTCTGAACTGTCTTGTCAGAGGTTGAGGATGTGATTTCTGACAGAGCAGTCTGTTTCCTCACAGGGGCCTTGGATATGTCTCTGGTACCTGCAATGGACATTGGGAGTGAAGGAGTCAAGGCCAATGGTTAGACCTGGTATGTAATGAATGACATTGATATGGGGTTAATTGCAAGGAGTGGCAATGTGGTATTAACTTGGTTGATGACATATGGAGGCATCAGAATTCCTGTAGGAGTCAGTGTGGTGTTTTCCTGTGAGAGACAGGGTTCTCTCCTTATTGTTGGTAAAGAGCCTGTTGTCGGGTACCCCTCCACTCATCCTGGCTGCCTATTTCTGCCCTGTTATGGGCTGTTTTCTCTTGGAATGAGAGAAAAGGAGGGATTGAGCGAGATGAACGTAGCTGGCACAGTTGTTTGTAAAGCTGCGGTGGACAATAAATGGTGACATGTCCTGTGCAAGTCAGTAGGCAGCACAGAGGCCATGCAATGTGAGTGATCTGAGAGGCCGGAAACAAGAACAAGTGAGGGAGGATGTTGCAAGCAATAGTGAGCATGGCAGAGGGAGGTTGGTGCAATAGCAGAGACAGACCAGAGTGTGATGTAGCAGACAGAACTTAGTCTGGTGGAGCAGAGAAGGTCATTGACTTTCTGTGGAACTGTTGGCTGTTTTTCCAGACTGTGGAATCCACATTGACCTGGGTGGTGACCTTGGACGAGGCTTCCAGGATCTGATGGAATCTGGGCCTTTTCTTGTCCTCCGTGTACCTGTTGGAGAATTGTGATGCCATTTTCCCCTTCTCTAACATCTCCAGAATGAGTGTCTATCACTGAGCAAGGCAACTTTAAGATACTAGTGCTCGACCTGGTTCACAGTGATATTTTAAATCACAATCGCCAAGGATTCTCGTCTTTTGGCAGATATCCTGTGAGTGTGAGCTGTTCCAGAAATGGCTAGTGGTAGATGGGGCTAGAATCTGGTTATAGGAATGCCCTGGATGTGGGACAGATAGTTAATGAGACATGTTTGGTAAGATACAGCGAGAGATTGCGCTAGGCCTTGTGGCAGGGAACTTTTCAAAACACTCAAAGAAACTGACACTTAGCCAAAAAAAGGAAGAGACAGCCTAATGTTTTTGAGAAGAGACTGTTAGGACTGTTAGTTTGATCATAATAGTTGGTTGTTAATTTTTTCAGACGTTATATAAAGTTAATGATTGGGACAATTATATTGATATATAAGACATTTTTTAAAAAAAGAACAAGGGATGTTTTGGTGTGTAATTTGAGAATGTTAGGAACTATATTGTTATATGCATGTAAATCCAGGATGCCATGTTACACACTAATACACTACCTTTGTGCACTGAACTGCTATTGTATTATTCCACAGCGCACGGTGAGATCTAAAAAAATACTTTTGGTGTCAGACATAGCATTTCCTGCCAAAAATGTGATTATTTTGAGTTTCTGGGACCCCAAGAAAAAACACTGGTGATCTTGTTTCTCACTGTCCCTTGACTGTCCCTGTGACTCATGCTTTCTGTAGGTGATTGTGCTGTACATAACAGAGCTGTTGGTTGATCTGCATTGTCAGGTCTCACTGGGGTAGTGCTTTGGAACTAAAACTGCACCATTCCTAGGGTCATCACAAATGGGAAAATTTGTTTAAATACTGAATTGCATAATGTTCAAGTCCCATTTGATCCAGAGATGTGTAATAATATTTCTGAACAGGTTGATTAGAAAATATTTATAGTTCAGGTTAAAAGAACATGCACTCAAGTTTTTTTTCACCCAACAAGAAAATGACTTTTGTTGTAATGAAACTGTTTTAACCAAAGGAATAAAGAAATTGAATTGCTAATCTTTAACTCTATGACTTAAACTCTATTCTTTTCTAAAATGCCCATACATGAACAAACAGTCACATGAACAAACAAGACAAGACACAAACATTATGTGTGGGGAAGGGAAAAAAGACAAGCACAGCTCTGGCACCAGTCTGTATCACAATGATGCTGTTTGTTTGGAATACTCCCTCTCACTAATCCCATAACGCAATGCACTGTTGTATGTTTAATTCACAACATGCTCCAGTAACTTGTTTCTAAAATTGCATACATCTTCTAAGACAGTTTTCTTGGTCTAAAGCAGTATCTTGTGGTCTAACATACAACTGGTGTTTATAGCATCAAAATCCATTAGACTAAAGCTGTGTGAATGTTTGCAGACCAGTTGAAGCCTGTGTTTACCTTGGCATATTTCGTTTTAAAAACATCTTCTATCACCTCAATAATGAAATATCTATAATTTTGTTGCTCTAGAAATAAGCTTGGCATAAAGCATGGAAAGAGCTGGCAGTCTGTCTTTTTAAATGATGGACTAGATTTGATTAAAAGTTTGTTGGTGCTGCAGATCCTTCAACTCTCCAACACGATAATTGGTGCAAGGTGTTAAAGAAAGGGAGTGACAATAAGTTGGCCAATCATAAGGGAGAAACATTTGAGGTCACAGACAGCAAGTTTGAGGTATTATAATAGCTATATAATCAGGGTAACATTGTGAAATCTAAAAGGAATGAGGGAACTCGAAGTAAATGTAAAGGATTGATGGCATGTTGTGGAATCTTCAGTATAATCACAGCAGCTTGGACAGAAGCCCTTGTCTTCATCATCATCACCATCGGTGGTCACTTGTAGACGAGGATGACTCTCTTCTATTCTCAGGGTGAGTCTCTAGGTGACTGTACATAGCAATGCAGCTACTGCAGGCTCTGTTACACTTGGGGCAAGGTCAAAAATCACATGACACCAGGTTATAGTCCAACAGGTTTATTTGAAAACGCAAGCTTTAAAAGCTCAGCTCCTTTATCAGGTATAGTGTGAGAGAGAGGGTATAAGACACAGAATTTATAAGCTGAAAGGTAACAACCCTAAAACTGGCTGCCTCTTGTTGAATCTTTAATCAGTTAAGAAGGAGACTACTGATTAAAATGCAAAATCCATATTCCTTTCAAGTCATTGTCCCAAGATAATTAAAGGTTTTATCAATGTATACAAGAGGTGACATCTCAGGTCAGATAATGCAAAACACCACACAACCCTGCCATGGCAACCTCTGCAAGACATGTCAGATCATCGACATGGATACTACCGTCACACATGGGAACACCACCCATCATGTACACGGCAGATACTCATGTGACTCAGTCAATACTGTCTATCTCATACGATGCAAGCAAGGATGCCCTGAAGCATGCTGTATGGGCGAGACCACGCAGCCACTATGACAATGGATGAATGGATAGCGTGCAACCATCGCTGGAGAGGGGTGTTCCCTCCCAGTGGGGGAGCACTTCAGCGGTCAAGGACATTCGGCCTCGGATCTTCGGGTAAGCATCCTCCAAGATGGACTTCGAGATACACAACAATGCAAAATCGCTGAGCAGAGGCTGATAGCCAAGTTCCATATCCATGAGGACGGCCTCAGTTGTGACGCTGGGTTCATGTTGCACTACAGGTTATCCCACCACACTATATACTTTCACACACACACACTCTCTTTCATGCACACATGCTGACACATTTACACACACCCTCTCTCACACACGCACTCTCAAGCATACACACATACTCATCCTCTCTTTCTCACACATATATACACACATGCACACACACCCTCTCATTCTCACACATACACAAACACATGCACACACATACACACACGAACACACACATCCTCTCTTTCTCACACATATACACACACATGCACACACACCCTGTCTTTCTCACACATACACACATATGCACACACACCCTCTCTTTCTCACACGTACACACATACATTCACATACACATAAACACACACACACACGTGCCCGCACACACACACACAGACACACACACGCGGGCACGCACACATACACACACACACACACACACACACACGAGCACACAGACACACAGATATGGACACATGCACATGCACATACACAGGCAATGTATTTTAGGTGTGAGGTCTCGCTTAGAATCTGTTTATATTTTAAACTGAGCAAAACAGAATGTATCTGCAACTACACAAACATCTTGGAGGAAATAATTCATGTGTGTGTCTCAGTGTATGTGCATGTGTGTGTGTGTGCATGCATGTGCCCGTGTGTGTGTGTGTGTGCGCGCGCGCGTGTGTGAGAAAGAGTGAGAGAGAAAGAGACAGAGTGTGTGCATGTGTGAGTGTGAGGGAGTGTGAGGGAGTATATGTGTGCATGAAAGAGTGTGTGTGTGTGGAAGTATATAGTGTGGTGGGATAACCTGTAGTGCAACATGAACCCAGGGTCACAATTGAGGCCGTCCTCTTGGGTATGGAACTTGGCTATCAGTCTCTGCTCAGCGATTTTGCGTTGTTGTGTATCTCGAAGTCCACCTTGTTGGACTATAACCTGGTGTTGTGTGATTTTTTGACCGTGTCTGCCCCACTCCAATGCTGGCATCTCCACATCACACACTAGGAGCAGGTGGTGGTCATAGGAAGGGGTGAGTGGGGCATTGGTATGGCAGTGCACTCCTTTTGCTGTTTTTGTTTGGCTTCCACTTTTACCCGATGGCATGTCTTGAGGTGCTCAATGCCTTCCCGGATGCTCCTCCTCCACTTTAGACAGACGTAGGTCAGTGATCCCCTGGTGTCAGTGGGAATGCTGCACATCACCAGTGAGGCCTTGTGGGTATCATTGAAACATTTCCACTGTCCACCTGGAGCTAGCCTGTTGTCTCGAAGCTGGGAGTGGAACACAGTCAAAAGGGTGCAGTGTCTAAATGAATTATCTCTTTCAAGTTAGTCCTCAGCATCAATTGTATTAATTTTTCAATAATGGGACAGATCCCTGACTAAAAGAGAACTGATAGAAACATGATAAGGAAATTGATTTGGTCTTCATTATGCACTTAGATGATGAAGGTCCAAAAGCACCAAATAACCTTTTTATCATTCCTACTTGCTTTCTTAAAAGAACTTCAATTGTTTTAATCTGGCTTCCAAGTGTCATGAATGTGGGTCAGTGCAGAATGAGCAACATTCAAATGTAGGTAACATTGGTCACAACTGGATGAACGACATTAAAGCACTTTGAATGTGGGTCATCGCAGGATGGGCTAAATCGAAGCATTGCTGATGTGGATTAGTGTAGGATAACCACATTGAAGTTGTTTAACATGTTTGTTGTACTTTTTTAGTACATTCTTATTATCTTTTATTGTGAATTTTTATCACAGTGAAAAATAATTGCGCACCACAAGGAAGCTGAATCCAATACTGTATGCCACAGCAACAAAAATCTGGCGAGAACAGGGTCTACGAGATACTTTTAGGCAACTACCCTTACGTTAGCTAGTGGGAAGGGTAAATTATTCACTTCTCTTGACTTGTCAGCTATCATCTTCAGCAACTTGTTGAGGATAGTAGGTTCTCCCTTATTTTAGTAGATGTCCCACCTTCATTGATGCTGGTAAATGTGCACATTCACTAATCAGCATGACCATAATGTCATGAATGGTGATGGACGATTAAACAACTCACTGGAGGAAAAGGCTCCAAAAATATCCACATCATCGATGATGGGGGAACATAGTACATCAGTGCAAAAGATAAGACTAAAACATTCTCAATAACCTTCAGCTAGAATTGCAGAGTGGATGACCCACCTTGTCCCAAGCACTCCATGTAATGAAGTCACTCCAGGACATGGACTGCAGCAGTTAAGAAGGTAGCTCAACATCAACTTCTTAAGGAGAAACTAGGGATGGGCAATAAAATCTGGCCTAGCCAGCAAACATCCTGTGAATGAATTTTTAAAAATGACCACGTAACTGAGTGTTGAAAAGGCAGCGCCACTGTACCATTGTCAAAGGATTGGAGTGGAAGGGAAAACCACCACTGACCTCAATGTTTCTCTCTGTCTATATCTATGTTAGTGAGTGATTGTCAGCAACATCATTGCCAGGATTTCCATTTTCTCTCCCACTGAATACTAACTACAGCAGGAAGTGGCTGACCAATTTTGCTGCACAGATATATTTCTACTGCCATGTGACTATGCATACAATTTTTTTTTCAGGTAAAGTAACTGTACATTAATAATTTTCCTCCCCAACCTGTATTTTTTCTTGGCATTATCATCTTCCAATACCCTCCCCCTGTTTATTACAACAAATGCCTGATTCTATTCTTCTCCCAATTAATGTTTGCATTCTCCTCTTCCTATTCCCTCCCCAGTTTATGCTGGCTTATCATTTCTCAAACTGACTTGAATCTTCCCATTTTTTCCATTCACACCTAACAGTCCCCATTCTCCCACTATACCTCAGTGAAAATGCAATGCAAGAGTTTAGCATTTCCCTTGTCTGCAGCCAGGAACTACTCTGATAATTCATCACTTCAGCACCTTCCACTTGGTCCAGTTGTCATCCTTGGGATAGAGCATTGCAGTGGGACCGAATGTCTGATTCTGCAAAGACATTGTGAGGATACCCACCTAGAGCTGACTTCCAACTCTTGAAACAGCAGCAAGAGATGCTGTGAGACAGTGAGATGGTGAGGAATGGGGCTAGGAGAAAAGATAATTTTCATCTGCAAATACTATGTTATTTTGAGAAAGTTTCTTCTGAATTGTTCTATTTTCATAAACTAAAGTTTGGTTGAAGTAATGGAAAGACAAATTACCAGCATCACTGGTTTTATTACCACAATTTCAAATTTGCTGACATTTGTGTATATCACAACTTTCAGAAGGTAAAAACCAGGAGCATGAAACAATCCACTGGTTACCACACAAAATATATGAGACAGTGCAATTCAATCAGTTCTCATTTCAAAATCTTTGGCATTCCATCTGGTTGTCAGCTTCATCTTAAATTCAGTCGATCGCTGACATTCAGAAGCACCATTAGTGTCACCATTGACTGGGGCTTTACTGTTGACTTTGTATCACTAGTAGATTAAGATGACAAAATTGACAACAGTTTGGACAACAAAAATGAAAGTAGTCAATTTAAAATATGAAGTTATTCAACATTATTTGCTTAAAGTCTGAGAACATGAAACACTTCTAGAAACACAATTGACACTCAGGAAAATTACTCAGTTCTCCAATCAAAAAAGTCAAAATTCTCAGTTCTATTACCTGGTTTTAGGCACTATTCCTTTGCGGGCTACTTTAATGTTATCTGAATTTTAAATTTTAAATAGATTAACGATTTTGTTAAAATAGGTTATATTGATGCATTCACTTGAGCTTAAATAGCTGGGGAGGGGAAATTCCAATGTGATAATTAAGTCTAATAATCAATGGTTAATGGGCTGAATGGTCTTCCTATAAATGTGTTAACACATGGGATATAAATATCACAAAACACAGTTCAATCAATATTTGCCTAGCTACTGGAAAAAGAAAAAAGTCTTACCTGTTGGAAGCACTCATTGCTGAGGGGTGCTGTCTTCACCTGTGGTAACAGTGAAAATGGATGATAAAAATTTGGAGATAACACAGTGTGGAGCTGGAGGAACACAGCTGGCCAGGCAGCATCAGAGGAGTAGGAAGTTTGACGTTTCGGGTCGGGACCCTTCTTCAGAAAAAGGCCTTTCCTACTTTTCCTACTTTCCTGCTCCTCTGATGCTGCCTGGCCTGCTGTGCTCCTCCAGCTCCACACTGTGTTATTGCTGACCCCAGCATCAGCAGTTCTTACTATCTCTGATAAAAATGTGGAATCTTTTTGTTGTATTTATGTTGTTATATATTGCATAGTTTCAAATTTAACCCTTAATGGCAGTCAAAAAGTACTGCGTCAATATTAAAATCAAATAATTGTGAGAAAAGCACTGATGATCATGGTAAGTAAGAATCATTGAGAGTAATAGAAATAAACCATTTGATTCGATACAATAGATTTTTTTGCAGGGTTGGCTCAATTAAAGTCAGTCACTAGATTTCAAATTACAAGGACTGAAAATGATTTTGCATGATTTTAGTCTTGCCACAGTTGATATTATTTGAAGCTTATGCATTTATTTTTCAATCATAGCTGGCAGCTTATACTTCATCGCAAAGCTCTGTCATGAGCAGGATGCTGAATTTGCCTAGAGTTTGGAGCCTGAGAAGTTGACTGTTACGTTTCATGTCACCATTTCTTTTTCTGTATATTTATGGCCAATGGAGATTATATTAAAAGACATCACAAAGTTAATAGATGGAGTTGGAGAGAGATTTTACCATTTTGTCATTTCAACCTTATAGCTATTTTATGGCTGTAACAGCCTGTTTTCCTATCAAAAACACTAATATTGGACATATGATCAGGCATCACTGTGGCTCTTGTGCCAGTGCACAAACAGCTCAGCTCCAGATTAATGCAGTGCTGCATGGATCATGCATTGTTATCACATTCAAATTTGATTTTAACCCACGACATGCTGAACAGAGAAATTAACCTGGGAAATTTACTAAGTATCTTAAAAATTACCTGGAGTAAAATCTCAAATAGTGTAAACATCATCAGAATCCCATTTGGGTTTCAAAGTGAAAAGTTTCGTGTTTTAAAAGAAAGTATACAGGTTTTGCCAATTTCATTTGCCAACTAAATTTGTTTGTTTAAATCCCCCCATCTGTGATCTGGGGGAAGTTGCTTGCTGAAGCTGCTGATGTACCAAAATCTGTTGTTTGATCCTTCCACCTCCACTATTACTGTGTTGCCAAATTCCTGTTTCCGGTGTAGATGAATGTAGGAGGAGTGTAGGAGGAGAACAAGAGATGTGCTTGTCTTCACTACTGAGTATATTTTGTCACATCCATGCATTAGAGTAAGGTCTAAAAGGCTGTTTGTGAATGTTACACAGTTGTTTTTTTTTAATATTACAGGGCCATAGTATACTGCCAGTGGATTGACAACCTCCATGAGACCAGAAAAATACTGTCTGTGTCAGGTCCATTTAGTGGTTTCCTGAAATGGTTACTGTGCCAGCTAACAAGAGGAATTGTTAAACGGGAAATGTACGGTCAAGGTATTGGTCGCTTCTCGAAGGAGGAAATATATACCTTAATGGAGAAGGATATGCGATCACTTTCTGTGATTTTGGGTGAGATGGAAGCTTATTTTAGTGTGATGTGCTATATATTTCATAGTCCTAACACTCATTTGAATGCAACCCTCACCTCCATTGTTTATTACTCTGCATTAAGAGAAAGTTTACCCCATTTCAGATCCTCTCCCTCAATTTATGTTATACATGAATCTTAGTAATAGGAACTACAGAAGGAATTAGAATTATCGAACAATAGAGCAGAATCTTGTAGGGATCAGAACAGTATGGACAATGGTAAGAAATCTGGTAGGATCACACAAGAATTCCATTGAGGCCTTTCTCAACATTGAGATCAACTTGTTGCATCTTTTAACTAAGTTCCAGGCATCAGTGTGAGATTCTTGCAAGTCAGCGGTGAGTTGCCTATAAAGGAGAATTATTGATTGTTAACAACCTTATTAACTGTAGATTACATATTCCATTTACATTTCACAGGAATTTGAATGTTAGAATGATCACTGAGTGACCTATCTGAGTCCAAGTTATCACACTAGATCTCTGTCCTGATTAGAGGGTGCTGAGCAGGTTACTTTGTGCATTCCTTAGGAAGTCAGGCCTTTCTAAAGGAATGAAGGTTTAACGTACAACAGTCTTAATGGAAAAAAAAACCTTAGGAATGGGTGGGTGGGGAAATTAAAATTATATTTTATAATTATTCATATTCAGCTTTCTATATGAGCACTCACAGTGAACAAATTATATGCTTAGAGCTCCTGACATGGAAATCAGAGCAGGTACCTGAAGATTCCAGCTCACTGCTTCCTTCAAAGGATCGCCATGTGGGACAACAGGCAGCAACATCTCGGGGCACTCTCCATGGGTACCAGCCATATACACCTCACATTCATGGACATTGGCATCCGACATGTCCCGATATCTGTAATTTCTCATGGCACATCTCTGATCCATTTGCAATACACTTCTGCATTCCAAGGCTGCATGCTGGCGTGCAATGGCGACCATTATTGTAATGCTGCTGCAAGGACACTTTGCCCACAGGGCCACACACCCAGCTCATTAATTCGAGCAGACTGCATTTCTGGGCTATTTGCTTCCTTACTACTGATCTGAATGCTCACAGCATCCCTGCCTTGCCCATCAACCAGATATACCAGGCTTAAGGTGTTTCTGTCTTGTCTTGCCATGTAGAGCAGATGCAAAGTCAGGAAGCCTATCGTGGTTGTCAGAAGTCCTCAGTTAGGGGAGCTAACTTTGGTCAGTGGGTCCATAAGACCATAACACGCAGGAGCAGAATTACACCATTCAGCCCATCGAATTTGCGCCACCATTTGATCATGGCTATGTTTCTCAACCCCATTCTCCTGCCTTCTCCCTGTAACCTTTGATCCCCTTACTAGTAAAAAACCTATCTATCTCTGTCTTATATACACTCAGTAACTTGGACTTCACAGCCTACTTTATTTCTAGCGGATTCCATGCCAGGAAAGCAGCTTGATTAACAGTTGTGGCTCCCTATGGGGGAGGATCGGCTCCAGATAAGGCTGTAATTCCAGCAGCCTGAAGTTACAATATGATGATAGGGAAAGTGGTGGTATCTTTGCCTTACGAGAGAATTGGTTGCTGATGATTTGCCTGATCCCAAATTCTGGGAGAGGTCGAATTAAATGGTATCTTCACAATGGGGTTTTCTTATAGTGGGGCTAGTGGGAATATCCAATCGTAACATATAACATAATTCAAATCCATTCTTTTTTCTAACTGAGTCTAAATCATATTTTATAAACCTCAATAGGAACACCCCAAATTGTGTTTCCCTAAAGTATAGACTGTCAACTCTTTTAGCCTACCTTACAGTATATACTGGGTATTAGTCTCGCAGCTCCCTTTGCTAAGACTCAATAGCACCAGTTGCATAAAATAATCCAGTATAACAGTGTCACAGTTCATGCATCATGGTATGCTAGTACTACTGTGTAATACAATGTGCGACTGGACAAGAAGTAGCTTAATTTACTGGATATGACATTACAATATTCTAGTGTCATGTAATGTTTTCTGATATGTGTATTACAACATAATGCACTGATATTATTGGGCAGTAAAGTACAGTATACTGATTCTATTTTACCTTAAGTTAAAGTGCAGGCTATTCTTTTAGAGTATTCCACATTAATGAAATGTATACATGAAATGTATATGAGAGAGAATAATAATTGAATGGATATACCTAGTATACATGATAGTAATCAAAAATGTACTGTTCACTCTATTTTTATAGTAGTAATTTTAAGGTAATGTCCAGACTAAGTTTTATTTTTGTTTGCATTTTTGAGGTTAATCTGACAAAGATTGAAGGTACAGAATGTAGAAGGAGAGAATATTAAAATAAGACACTCAGTCAGCACTGATTTTAAATGTTTTACAGTCACTGGTTCAGGAGTGAGATTAATTTTGCCAATGTGTTTTTATCTACCTTTCTAAGAAAAGGCATTAAAGGATGGAGTTAGGGGGAAGGCAGGGTGGTGTTAAAGGGGAGAAAATGGGAGAAAAAAACACAAAACAAATCCAAATTGATCTGGTCTGATGTTTTCAGGTGATAAGAAGTACATTATGGGCCCAAGGCCTTCTACAGTGGATGCTGCTGTTTTTGGTCAGTTGGCCCAGGCTATGTGGACACTGCCGGGAACCAGGCCAGAAAGACTGATTAAGGGTAAGAAGTTATAACTTATAGGAGTGATCTCAACAACGTAAGCAAACTTTCATTTCTCTGTTTATCTCACTCTTTTCCACGTCATTTAAAGCATGAAGCTGCATATGATCATAGAAACACAGGAACGTAAAGAACTTAGTAATTGCAGTAGGGCTTTTGACCCTTAGAGCCTGTTCTGCCATTCAAGAAGATTATGGCTGTGGTCTCAATTCCACTTTCCTGTCAGCACTTCTTAACCCTTGACTCCTTTTGTCTAGTAAACAATACAGCTCAACTTTGAATAAATTCAATGATAAAGAAACTAACAAAAACAGAAATTACTGGAGCAACTCAGCATAGAACATTACAGCGCAGTACAGGATGTTGCGCCGACCTGTGAAACCAATCTGAAGCCCATCTAACCTAAACTATTCCATTATCATCCATATGTTTATCCAATGACCATTTAAATGCCCTTAAAGTGGGCGAGTCTACTATTTTTGCAGGCAGATCTGGCAGCATCTGTGGAGAGAAAACAGTTAATGGTTTGAGTCTAGTGACCCTCCATGACTGAAAGCAGCTTGGAAAATGTGGTATTTTTAATGATGACGTGGTTGGCAGGGGTGGCGTAGATCTGCAGTGAGTGCGGTAGGGGAGGTGGGGTGGGGAGGGGTTGGGCAAGAGGGTTAAGTGAGCAGATAAATGGAGATGGAGCCCAGACTGAGAGATAGTAAGTCAGGAAAGAAGAGAAGCTAGTTAGATGATCATGGGGCCTATGATTAGTTCAAAATAAGCTGCTTGTGCTGAAAGCAACCCATGTCATGACGGGGGTAGTAGGAACTGCAGATGCTGGAGAATCCGAGACAACAAGGTGCAGGGCTGGATGAACACAGCAGGCCAAGCAGCA
>NC_063336.1:43726545-43788979 GCF_021869965.1 Rhincodon typus
TGCTGCTTGGCCTGCTGTGTTCATCCAGCCCTGCACCTTGTTGTCTCATGTCATGACGGGACCTGGAGTGTGGGGTGGGTAATAGACATGGTAGGAGGTGTTCATCCTCTAAAATGGTTAAACCTGATGTTGAGACCTGAAGGTTGTAATGTCTCCAAGTGGAAGATGAGGTGTTGTTCTTCCATCTTGCGTTGAGCCTCGCTAGAGCACTGCAGCAGGCCTGAGATAGAAACCTAAACTCCAATGGATGTAAGGTTTCTTCATAAGATTATTCCTTCATTGAGGAATGAGTCAAGTGAACTTTCTCTATATGGCTTCTCTGTGATTATATCTTCCATCAAGTAAAGGGACCAAAGCTATACACAGTACTCTCCATGTCATCTCACAAAAAGCCTACAGATCTGTAGTAGAAACTTCCAGCTGATTCCATTTCCCCTTGCAATATGCACTAACATTTCAATTGCCTTCCTAATCAATTGCTTTATGTGCAAACTAGCTGTTTATAACTCACATACCAGGATATGCAAGTTCTTCTGTATCAGAGTTTAATGAACAATGTCAGTGGTGGGATTGGGTGAATTTGTCCCAAATTCCCTGGAAAATTCAATCATAGAGGCAACCAGTGAGATAAAATGTGACTCTGCTTGTGTAGGCGCAAAATACTTGAGGAGTTGCTCTTCCAGTCACAGGTTGGTTCTCTCCTCTGATTGGGCCTGATAGGCTCACGACTGAATCTATCAGAAGTAAAGACAGGAGAACTAGGATGTGATTGGAGAAGCAGTGAGTGACATTATAAGTAAGTAAGCCTGGAAGACTTTTGCTAGGGTTCATGGGGCTAGGGCTGCTGGGGCTAAGTGTGCGACAGCCGGAGGAGTATGGGTTCAAAGGAAGGTACAAAGTGAAGAGAGTGATGCTGCAACGGTTTGGCGAGAAGGAGATTGCAAAGTGTTGGGGGAGAGAAAGAGAATCTGCAAGGGGATCAATAGGGAAGGTGGCTGCAAGAATCGAGGGGGAGACTGCAAATGAGTGGGAGAGAGGGATACTGCAGCGGGGAGAGAGAGACTGCAAGGTGGGGTGTGCTTAAACTCCATTGAACTCCATCTGCAAATTTTTTGCCAACATATTGGTCATGACTATATACCAAGTCTGTGAACCAAGAATTTGAATACAAATGCATCATTGTAATCTTTTTCACTTTAAAAGTAATCATCAGCAAAGCTTTATGCTTTAAACAAGATTAAAGGTTAGCTTATTAGACAAGTATTGATGAAAGTTACTTAAGTAGAAAGTGGTAAAATTTTCATTTGGTAGAAAACCCACCCCATTTCATGGATGTGGGCATCACTGTGAAGGTGAATATTTATGGCCTATCCCTAATTGTCTTTGAATTGAGTAGTTTGATGGGATATGGCAGTGGATTTCTTCCCTAAAGAACATTCATGAACCAGACGGGTACTTATGAGATTGATAGCTTCCTGGTCATTATTACTCAGGCAAACTTTCAATTTCAGATTTTTAAATTCGATTTAATTTCCACCAGTTATGATAGAATTTGAACCAGATCATTTCTTCCGACCCACTGGATATTGAGCATGTGATGTTAGAACTGCATTTCCGTCAATTCCATCCCCTACGCAAATAATTATTATCCAAAGTACAGACATAATGATCTAAAGTAAGGGTAAAAATAATGGTTGCAAGTGCAGGTCACTTGAAGGTGTTCTTTCTAAAGTGAATGTGTTGAAACCAAGTCCGATTCGGCAGATTATTTCTGTAGTTGAACAGTTGGAAATTACTCTCTGGTATACACAGTCTGGAGAATAGGTCTGGGAGTCAGTGAAGGCTCCATTATTTAACTTTTATGGAACTGCAGGGTGGAGCTTTTTGTAGCCTGATTCAGTACAGCAGTCCTTTGGCTGGATTTTCTCTTCGATTTTGATGCCTTCCTCTGTCTGCCTGTTGAGAAGCAGTTTCTGTTTCAAGATGTCTCTTATGCTGTTCAGATGTTCCTCCTCTCATGTCCTCAGCCATATTTTATCAGAACCAGTTTAAAAAATCTCCAAACGCTAGTCATTAGTTATAAATCATTGTCCACAAAGCAAAGTCAGTTATGCCCAAATTCCTTGTGTTGTCCCTCTGTCTGTGTTCAACACTACAGAAAGATTGAGTCTTCATACCATTTGAAGGTTTGATGGACAGTCTTGGAATTTTTGAATAGATTAATGATCCTTTATGATTGACAATAGTATAGTATAATCTGATCATCTACCTTGACTGCAGTTAAATCCAGAAGAGAAACTTTGTAGGTTTTTTGGGGAGATATTTTGTTTGATTCCTTGTGTTCATTTTGAAAAATAGATTAGTTTTCTTTACAAAATATAAGCACACATTTGTGATACATTTTAATTGTCTTTCTCACTTTAAAGGATCTTTTCTGCCTCATGACTGCTTGCTTTTTTACTTACCTTGGAGTTTTCGGCAAATTTAACTACCATATACAATCATACATTACCGAAGAGGCACTTTGGCCCAAGGAGTGTGTATCACCAAAATTACAACATTGCCTACAGTAGTCCCATTTTCCTACACTAGGCCCATAACCTTGATGTCATGACACCATAAATTCAGTTTCATTCAAGTCTTCCAAATAACTTATGCACATTACAAACTGGTTGTTTTAAGGAGATTGTACAATTCTTTACATTTTTAAATAAATAATTTTTGCTTCATAAAAATGCCTCAGAAGATACAGAAACTGCATGGCAAGGATCGTAGTGACGAGGAAACCAAATCTAAAAAATAGTCACACTAAATAGCAGAAATATGACTTTGGGCCCTGTTGTGTCTGATATCATTGGTGTAAATTTAAAGCCTTTTCAGCAGTGATATAAATTCAGGAAATTTGCTTTTGCATGGGAAAACAGTGTGATTGTAAGCTGCTGAAGATTCTCATAGCAGTTTCATGGAATCACTGTAAAGGACAGGGTAGTGAAGAAGGCATTTGGTATGCTTGCTTTTATTGGTCAGTGCTTTGAGTATAGGAGTTGGGATGTCATGTTGCAGCTGTTCAGGACATTGGTGAGGCCACTTTTAGAATACTGCATTCAATTCTGGTCTCCCTGCTACGGGAAAGATGTTGTAAAACTTGAAAGGGATCAGGAAAAGATTTACAAGAACATTGCCAGGGTTGGAGGGCCTGATCTACAGGGAGAGGTTGAATAGGCTGGGTTATTTTCCCTGGAGTGCCTGAGGCTGAGGGGGACCTTTTACAGAGGTTTATAAAATCATGAGGGGCATAGATAGGATGAATAGCCAAGGGTCTCTTCCCCAGAGTAGAGGAGTCCAAAACTAGAGGGCATAGGTTTAGGGTGAGAGGGGAAAGATATAAAAGGGACCTGAGGGATAACTTTTCCCACAGAGGATGGTCTGTGTATGAAATGAACTGCCATAGGAAGTGGTGGAGGCTGGTACAATTACAATTAAAAGTCTTCTGGATGGGTATATGAATAGGAAGGGTTTAGAGGGGTTTGGGTTAAATGCTGGAAAATGGGAATAGATTAATTTAGGATATCTGGTTGGCATGGATGAGTTGGACTGAAAGGTCTGTTTTCCTTCTGTATATCTCTATGACTCTCTGACTCTAAGGATCAGGGAAATTCTGACATACTCTAAAAATGAGCATAGATCATTTGCATCCAGATTTCCTCAATCTTTTGCATTGAAAATCAGCTGGACTTTGATCACGGGCTTCAGTTAAAATTTGTGAGAAATTCCAACGCATTAATGTTGAAAGTGGAGCCTTTGGTATTTTGAAAAGAAAGTGACCTCAAGTGGTAATGGTAAGTCATAGCAAGCAATATCTATATCATGAAATTCTCAGTGTGGCTATAAGGTGGCGCTCTGGTCAAAATATCTTAGCTCTTTAAACCACTGGAGCAAAAGCATTCTTAGTCATGTCCTTTTTGTAAACTGACTGACAGTGCTAATCTATTATTTACAAAGATCACTATTAAAAAATAGTTGAAGTTGATCCAAACAGTGTCAAACAAAAGAAATATATTAGTAGCAATCATAAGGTGTACAGACACATCCATTTAATGTATTTTATAAATGATTTGATTTATAATGTGCATTATTAAGATTATTTTATGTATTTTTAAGGTAGTACTTTAATTCCAACATCAGTATGCAACCGGATAATTCTCACAGAAAGAAAGGATATAATTGTGACGAAAGCAAGAATGCAACGTGAGGATGTTTGTCCCTTCCTTCCTCTTATTTTACAAAACAGATATTCCCCTTCCCCCACCATGTTTCCCTACACCCCTCTATGGCCATATTGATCCTGGTCCCAAATCTCTTTGATGAGCTCTGTCTTGCCCAGATGGTATCCCGGGCCTACTGGTGCCATTTTCTCCACTGCTCCTGTTGATTGATTGGAACTGTCAGAGGCAAGATTTCCTCTCTTTAGAGTAGAAGTTCCACCTCAATCCAATTAAAGGCCTGAAGGTAATTATGTGCCTGTGGGTTGTGCCCAGGTCTATCCCTGACCTTTGGCCATAATGGGCAGGGTCTGCTATTTCCTGTCAATATAAGGTCAATCAGCTGGAATATTGCTTTCAAACCATTTTAGGAAGGATGTGAAGGCATTAGAGAGATAAAAGAAAGTATGTGATTTTTGCCTTGAGCACAGTATTTTACCTGATGCTGCAATGCCTATGTTATCCACTGTAATGAAAGAAACTGGGCATGCGTAATATGGTATTGAAGAATCTATGAGACACTTATTACAGCTAACTATTATTGTACAAACATTACATTTGCAGGGATATCAAAGTGTCGGGGCTAATAGGTGGTTATGTGTTTAAAAGAGCAGTGTACTTTTAATAGCATGTCATGTTTCAAATGGTCTGAGTTAAGATGGAGTCTGAAATCTTTATACCTACAGGTCACATGCTCTGATGTAGTAATAATGTCATGAGTATGTTGCTTCAAGGTAACTGACCATGAGTCACAATACAACAGAAGTGATTCATGAGAATGGTTCCAGGAATGGGGAGTGAGAGTTATGAAGCTAGATTGGAGAGTTCTCTGTGCAAAAAAGAAAGTTGAAATCAGATTTGTTAGACATATTCAAAATTGAGTGGTCTGGACAGAGTAGATGGAAATGAAGTATTCCCACTGGTGAAACAAAAGGGGACAGATTTAAAAGAATTGATAAACAATGCAAAGCCTGCATAAGGAAAGGTCAGCTTCAATTAAGATAGTCATCAAGACCCTGGCTGTTGGAGTGCACTGGAAATCAAGTGCCTTACTAAAAGTGTAACTGTTAACTAGACATAAGGTTTTCACCAGTCTTCTTAATAGACTCAAAAATAGCATGTTAACACATTTTACAAGCATCTAGTCATCAACTAAGCTGTTATGTTAAATAAAGTATATCCCCCTTAAACCCAAACACACTTGCCCATTGCTACACAGATAGGATGACCCATACCCCACCATGAGGCCACATGAAAAGGATAGATTGAGGCAACCGTCGTCAGTTTCTTGTTGATGAGTTCACGTTGCTGTTGGTTGCGGAATGGCGAAAATCTTCAGACCAGATTTCAGATTCAGATGCAAAACAGCCCTCATATTTAAAACGTTACCAAGTGTTTTCTCCCAAAACTACATCACTGATTTAGAGTGCTGCACGTCTGTACAAACGTCTCCAGCACCTGACCACAGCTTTTAGATGTGTGCTGGATAAAAATCATCCATCAGCCCTGTTCAGAGTTGGTTGATAAGTGATCCATTAGAGATTTTCAGGTCTGTTTGCTCTTCAATTAAAGCAATAAAACTCTATCCTGGAGGAAAGTACAGAGAAATTTTACAAGGCTGTATTAGGGATGAAAGACTTTAGTCAGAATAGAGAGAGAAGATTATTCTCTTTAGAGCAGGGAGGTTATGAGAAGATCTAACAGAGATATTCAATATTAATGTGTTGAACAGATCAAAGCTCATGCACTAACTTTAGCATCACATCTAGCTTGGCAGCAGTCAAATTTTGTCGGGTAGTTTTCGTCATCCAGTTTGCCTTCACCTGGATGTGCCTTGCCTGTTCCCCTCAATACAGCCTTTAAGAGGCTAACAGATGCTTAGAAAGAAGCAAGAGATGACACAGAGCCACAACAGCCCATTGCCTTCTCTGTTCATTAGAGAGAAAATTACTTCTGTAAAGCTTAAGGGTGGCCACTCCGCATGTGGAGTAACAAGAGGAAGCAGGCCTGCGCAGTCTTCCATCATGGATTAAACCAGGCGTTGGCTTTTGTCCAGCCAACAGAAGGAAAAACATCTATTGAAAAGGCATCTTTCACAATCTCACCATGCTCTAAACCACTTTACAGCTGAACAAATGCTGTTGAAATGCATACATGATTGTAATGTGAGGAACATTTTTAAAAAAAAATCATTCATGGGATGAGGGCATCACAGGCTAGTCCAACACTTATTGCCCATCTCTAATTGCCCAGAGGGGAGTTTAAAAGTCAACCACATCGCTGTGGGTCTGGCGTCACATAGACCAGACCAGGTAAGGATAGCAGTTTCCTTCCCATTGGCGAACAAGTTCAGTTTTTACAACAATCAACAATGGTCATCATTTGATTCTTAATTCCAGATTTTATTTTAATTGAATTCAAATTCCACCATCTGCTGCAGCAGGATTCAAACCCAGGTTCCTAGAACATTACCTTTAGATTAATAGTCTAGCAATAATGCCACTAGGCCAGTGCATCTCCATCACATAGGATACAGTTGAAGAACAGATACTGACACCTGGAAAACTCTTTAAATATGCCATAGTCCTTTTATTCGCAAAGGCAAGTGAGGCCTTGGTTTAATGTCTCATCTGAAAAACTGCACCTCAAACAGTATAGCATTTTCTCAGTGATGGACTGAAATGCCAGATTAGATTATGTGCTCAAGAAGTGAAGCTTGAACCCACTGTAAGACTTGATCCAAGAGGCAGAGATTAACAAAAGATAGGTCATGATCACAAGTGATTTATAGCACTTTATTTATGAAGTAACACTTGCGATACGTTACACAAGTTAAATAGATAGAAGAAACATGCAACTCATACATCAGGTGATAATAGTTTATTGTTCCCTGATTGATTGAATGTATGAATGAAGCAGAGTGATGCTGCACTCTGTTGCTAGTGGATAATTCTGCTGTTGACTGTCTTGAAGTTAACCAGGGTATTAGGCTGAAGCTAGCATAAATCTACCTCGGGACATTCTGTTGACCTCACTTGGTTTGTTTACATTTGGGAAATACAATTCCATTTTATCAGACTGAGGAATGTCTTGCATTAGGGCCTCTGCTGGAGTCTCGTCTTCACCAAAGGTAAAATGCCTGTGATGCCCAGTGTCTGTCTGCTCAGGTAAGTAAGTACAGAATCTTTCATGATAAGGAGATGAGAGAGAGAACTAGCTATTTCTATAACATACAATTAATTTCTTAAGATTTTTAAGCTAATGGGACAACTATTTCTACACCACTGCCATCAGACATGAGGTTGAGAGTAATATTAGAAACCAAGGCTGGACATCTGAAATTATTGTCATCTATTCCAAAGTTTGAAAATTTTAGCTCACCAGTTTTTTTTACATATGGTAACCCACCTATATTATCTGCAAGTGATGACCTCGCTTTATGGGCCACTGGATTATGACAGATATCTCACCTGCACATCACTCGAGCTGCTTGGGGGCTGTGTGAAGGAAGTGCTTTTAAATGGTTTGGATTAACTCATCTTGCAAACTCAAGAGCGTTCATCCTCCTTGCTCAGTATGTGTGAGGATTCGCTGGCATTCCACTGACACCATTTAATTAGCTCATGGCTTTTCAAGGACAAAACAAGATGAGATCCACTCAGAGGGGTTATAGTTTCTAATTGATTGTACAATGGACTGTAGCTCATTGTAAAACCTGTCCAATTTTCATCCCATTGAAGTCAGTGCCAATTCAGTGTGTCCTGAAATGGGCTGTGTCACAATTATTCCCAGTATGTGGCACGTGTAATATGTTCATAAGATAAGGATAAACCTTACGTAGCAGCTTTCATCATTCAGATTTATTGATACAAAGTTGTTGTTTTTTAATTGATCAGAAAATTCTGGCAAATGACTAGAAGTGATTTTTATCATATATTCATAAGCCATCACAGTTCGAGGACCATAGAGGGCTCCTCATGCATTGGAGAGAGGTGACTGGTGGTGGTCATTTTAACCTGAGAGTCAACATGTCTCTCACGAGGGACAAGGTTGAAAAGATGAGACCTTCATGGTAACCTCAGCCGGTGTAGGAACTCCATTGCAAACAAACCATCCAGTCAACTGACTCCCTCAATATAGAGGTAACCAGGGTTTCTGACATAATCTGAGCCTGGATCTTGAGAATGTCTGGAAATAGTCATTATTTCTAGTCTGGTGAAATTTTTCGAGCCAACAGGGATTTTCACCATACACCATAAGACCACAAGATATAGGAATAGAATGAGGTGATTCACCCTGTCGTGTCTACTCCACTATTTGATCATGGCTGATATGTTTCTCAATCTGATGCTACTGCTTTCTCTCCATAACCTTTGAACCCCTTACTAATCAAGAATCTGTCTTTGTCTTAAATATGTTCAATAACCTGGCCTCCACAGCTTTGTGGGGCGACGAGTTCCACAGATTAACTGTCCTCTAGCTGAAAAAAAGTCCTCCTCATCTCAATTCTAAAGGGTTGCCCTTTCTCTTTGAGGCTCTGCCCTCAGGCCTTAGTCTCATAGTGGAAACAGCTTCTCCATGTCCAGTCTATCCAGGCATCTGAGTGTTCTCTAAGTTTCAGTGAGATCCCTCATCATCCTTCTAAACTCCAAGTACAGACCCAGAGTTCTCAACTGTTTCTCATATGATAAGCCCACAAAATTGGATATTGATTGGATTGATTCGGAGTTCATGAAAATAGAACCAGTGCTCTCGTCTAGGTCAAAATTTACTTACATAGAACTTTACAGCACAGGAACGGGCCCTTTGGCCCATGATATTGTGCCAAACATGATGCCAAATGAAACTAATCTCTTCTGCCTGCCCTTAGTCCATATCCCTGCATTCCTTGCATATTTGTGTCCTTATCTAAAAGTCCCTTGTTGTATCTGCCTCACCATCACCCCTGGCAGTGCATTCCAGACTCCTAACTCTCTCTGTAAAAGATCTGCCCCTCACATCTCCTTTGAACTTGCCCCCTCTAACCTTAAATACGTGCCCCCTAGTATTTAGACATTTCAACTCTGGGGAAAATTATTCTGACCGTTGACCCTATCTATGCATCTCATAATTTTATCGACTTCTTTCAAGTCTGCCCTCAGCCTCTGCCGTTCAAGACAAAACAACCTGCGTTTTTCTAGCCTCACTTTATAGCTGTTTCCCTCTAATCCAGGTAGCATCCTGGTAAACCTCTTCTGCATCCTCTCCAAAGCCTCCATGACCTTCCTGTAATGTGGCAACCAGAATTGAACACAATATTCTAAGTGTGGCCTAATAAAAATCTTATAGAGCTGCAACATAACATCCTGACTCTTGTACTCAATTCCCTGACCAATAAAGGCAAGCATGCCATATGCCTTTACTACCCTAACTACTTGCGTGGCCACTTGCAGGGTGCTGTGGACTTGAATCCCAAGGTCCCTCTGTACATCAATGCTTTTCAGTGTTCTGCCATTAACTGTATATCTTTCCTCAACATTTGATCTCCTAAAATGCAACACCCCACGCTTACCCGGATTAAACTCCATCTGTCATTTTTCCGTTCATATCTGCAACTGATCTATATCCCGCTGTATCCTTTGACAACCTTCTACACTATCCACAACTCCACCGATCTTTGTATAATCTGCAAATTTACTAACCCACCCATTTACATTTTTATCCAAGTCATTATATATATCACAAACAGCAGAGGTCCCAGTATGGATTCCTGCGGAACACCACTAATCACGGATCTCCAGCCTGAAAAACACCCTTCTACCACTACGCTCTCTCTTCTATGGCCAAGCCAATTCTGAATCCAAGTGGCCAAGTCACCATGGATCCCAAGCATCTTAATCTTCTGGATGAGTCTAGCATGAGGGACCTTGTTGAAAGCCTTACTAAAATCCATGTAAAAAACACCCACTGCTCTACCCTCATCGATCACCTTTGTCACCTCAAAATTCAATCAAATTAGTAAGACATGACCTGCACTGCACAAAGCATGCTGACTATCTCTAATTAGGCCATGCTTTTCCAAATGCATGTAAATCCTATCCCTAAGAATTCTCTCCAGTAGCTTCCCAACCACTGATGTAGATTTCCTGCTTTATTCCTGGTTCCCTTTTTGAAAAGAGGAGCAACATTAGCTACTTGCCAGGCCTCTGGGACCTCTCCAGTGGCTGGTGAGGATACAAATATCTTGATCAAGACCCCAGCAATCTCCTCTCTCACCTCTCTAAATAACCTGGGATGGATACCATCGGGCCTTGGGAACTTGTCCACCCTAATGCTCTTTAGGAGATCCAACACCAGTTTTTCTGATCTGAAAATGCCCTAGAACATTAGCATGCTCCACATAAACCTCACTATCCTCCCTATCCTTTTCCTGGGTGACTACTTGTTGCCATACTTGGAGATCAAGTTATTCTAGAAAACCTAATATTGAAATTCTTTTGAGAAGTTGTTCTGAAACACAGCATACTCAAAGATGCAGGGTAATTGTATGTCATCTTTCTGATTTTTTTTTTCAGATGAGCTGGTTAACCTTGCCATGTACTGTGAGAGGATTAAAAGGAAGTTCTGGCCTGAATGGATTGAAGAGAGTGATGATGCTTCATATGACAATGAAGATATGTCTAGTGAAGACAGTTTGACTCCCACACCACTACAAGACTTCAGCTTGTACTCTCGCACAGAAACTTTTGATGAAGAAGTAACTGAGAACAGTGTTTCCTATTCCCAGACTCCGGACACTGATTATACAGGCCATTCACTTTTTGATTCAGATGTTGAGATGGAAGAGTATGCAGACAATGAGTTGGGCAAATAAATAAATGTGAAAATATCTTCTAGGTTGAAGGAAAGTACATTATTGCAGATTTTGCACCTTACACAGTTAGTCCTGAGATCACTAGGAATCTGTCAGTACAGGTATTGTTATTTGGACCAATGTGATAATATTGCCATGCCAGTTAGAATCACAGAGAAAGGCCTTTACACTTCTATCAAATGTGTAGTAATTAACTGAACAATATACTTAAATAAAGCTAATAGAACAGAACATTTAGTCATAATAGTCACTGTACAGTATGTAACACTGCAATTCTTTATAGCTATCCTACAAGAACATGCTCCTCTCCTTCATTAATTTGAGACAATTCAAAAATTGCATACATCTAAACATACTGTGATATCTATGGAAATCAAGGTCTGTCATAGTATAAATAAGGCCTTCATTGCAAGGCGCATGGATGACTCTATCATGTTTTACAATGTGCAGACTGTTACGTTGTAATATAAAGTTGAAAGTAAATTGCTTTCATTAGAACATGCTATGTAAATGCCAATTCAATGAGAGAAATTTTTAAGTGTGCATGGAAAGCAACTGTGTACTTTAATGAAATTCACACGTACCTGTTAGGTTCAATTATAAATGGATTGAACAATATTATGTAGCAGTTTTCTGGGATTTTATATATTAAACCATGTTGCATTTATAGAATCTTTCTGTGTGTGGAGTGAAAATTATTTTCAACAAAGTACTCTGTAACATACATATTTGCCTGTATGGTTTTCCTTGTTATGTTATTTCTCTGGCACAGGACTTGGAAGAAGCATTCTCTTTGAATATAACTACTCAGATTGTTGGGAGCAGTAAATATGTATGTATTCTGCAATGTTAACTCTGCTGTAAATGGCACTAATTCTTAATTCCATGGGTGAGAAAATTCAAACCAAATTGACTCAGATTAATAAGATATTTACAGCATAAAAGGAGGGCATTCAGTCCATAAGTTCCAGACTGGTCAATAAGATCTGATTCTATTTTTCAGCTTTTGGCCCATAGCACAGGAGATTATGGCAATGCAAATAAATATCTAAATACTGCTTAACTATTACAAGAGTTCCTAACTCAACCACACTTTCAGATGGTAAATTCTAGACATCTACCACCATCCAGGTGAAAGAAAATTATCAACTGTCTCTTAACCTTCTAACTTTTGCATTAAATCTATGTCCCGAGTTACTGACCTCTGTACTAATAGAAAATGTGTTTTCTGATCTACCCTATCTATGTGCCTAGTAATCTTATACACATCTATCAGTTCTTCTCTCACCTTTGATGCCTCATGGGAAACAAACAGTCTATCCAATCTGAGATACCAAGGTGTAGAGCTGGATGAACACAACAGGCCAAGCAGCATCAGAGGAGCAGGAAAGCTGATGTTTCGGGTCTAGACACTTCTTCAGAAAAGCTTACTATCCAATCTTACTTCATACCATGGACCCTCCAGACTAGGCACTATCATGGTAAATCTCCTCTGCCCTTACTTTACTGTAATTACATCCTTCCTATATTGTGGTCTAATCAGTGTTTTTATAAAACTTCCAGCATAACCCCTTTGCTCTTGTATTCCATGCCTAAGCTAATAAAGGCCAGTATCCTCTATGCCTGCTTAACCACCTTATCTACCATCCCTGCTCCCTTCAGGGATCCGTGAATGTGCACACCAAAGAGATCTGATCGTCAGCACTTTCCAGGGTCCTATCATTCACAGTGTGACCCTTTGCCTTGTTAGTCTTCTCCAAGTGCATTACTTCAGATTCTTCCATTTTGAATTCCAGTTCCCAATGGTCCACCTGGCTGGTCAGTCATTTATGATCCACCTGATTTGTCATGCTATGGCTACCATCCTCATTATTTACCACCCTACCAATTTTTGTGACATCTTCAAACATCTTGATGATACCCTCTAAATCCAAATCATTACTGTGTACCACAAACAGGAAGGCATCCAGTACCAAACCCTACAGAACTGCGCTGGAAACAGACTTCCAGTCATTATCATCTCAGCCAATTTCCAATCCGACGTGCAATTTTTCCAAGGATCCCATCGGCTCTTACTTTCTTGACCAGTCTGCCATGAGTGACTTTATCAAAAGCTTTGCTAAAATCCATGGAAACCAAATCAAATACTTTACCATAATTTACTCTTAGGGGTTATTGTCTCAAAAAAATTGATCAAATTCGTCAGACATGACTTTTCCTTAATAAATCCATGCTATCCATGATAAATCTATATCTCTCCAAATGTGGAAATATTTGTTCCTCAGAATGTCTTCTCATAACTTACTGAGCACCAAGCCTAGACTGACTGGCCTGCAATTTCCTGGTCTATTCTTTTCTCCTTTTTGAAATTACGAGACAACTTTAGCCTCCTCCAGTCCTCTGGTTCCTCAGCTGTGGCCAGAGAGGGTTTGAAATTTACTGCCATCTACTGGATATCTACTGGATATCTCCTCCTATGCCTGGGACACATCTTATCCAGTTCTGCAGGCTTAATCACTTTTAAGGCTGCTAAACTCACTAGGACCATGTTTCTCTCTTTCTCTCTCTCTCAATTAATTCAGCTGGCTAAAGGAAAAATAAACTTGCATTAATGCAATGCCTTTCATGCCCTCTGGATGTCCCAAAATACTTTTTTTTTAAGTACTTATAAAATGTAGTTGCTGTTGTAACGTAGCAAGTATATTACCCGTTAAACAAGGAGACCAAAACTGTACATCATGTTTTTGGTGTGGTCTGACCTGCAAATGCCTTAAGTTGTAAGATCTCCTTTCTTATATGCACCATTCCCCCTTGCAACAAATTTAAAAGTCACATGACACTAGGTTGTAGTCCAACAAGTTTATTTGAAATCACAAGACACATGACATTCTGTATGGACACAGGCTCCACAAACAGCAAAGTGATAAATAACTCTGTAACATTTTGGAATGACATTTTTGGAGGTGTAAATAATGTTCCAAGCTCTGGAAGAATTCCCATCGCTCCTTTTAAATAGTGTTGTGAAATCTTTAACGTATACCTGGGAGGGCAGGCAGGGGCTTCAATTTAACATCTCAACCAAAGTGCACGCTGTATGTTTACTTGGCTATATTACAGTTTTTATTAATTGTTTTGTGTCCTAAAGTGTGGAAAATACAAGTGATGTCTTTCTAATTTAACTAATATAACTATGGATAGGGGTATCAGATTAACCTTTGACACTGTTAAACTTCATGTTGGCACTTCAAGGCCTGGGAACAGACCACATACATACACCCTTGGTTAGATATATATCCCATTTCCAGTTTTATTGCAGACATTAACCCATTTACTTTAAATAGGTCAATGCCTTCACAGAAATACCAGACAACAGAATGTCAAATGAATACATTAAGTGCCTATCTATTAATGTTACTTCCAACAATTATCCAGGTTATTGTGTCTTGGTGCTGGAAAGGAGAAAGAAATATTTGTCAATTGTTTAAATCCATACCTTATTTCTTACTGGTTTGGATTTGCCCATTCTGTTAACCCTACCAGCTCAAACACAACAGTGTTGCTAATGGGATTGAGTATAATACTGCAAATACAAACATTTCTCAAAAAGAGAGAGAAAAGTCAATATTGTAGTTTATTGTAAATAGATTTCAATGTGAAAATTTTTGGAAATGAAATAATATAAATTACATCTGAATACCAGGGCTGGTTTTTCATGATATTTGCAGTACAGATCACATAGAGTTTGAGATTACTTGACAAATTAAGCTGCATTGAATAGTTCTTGAGTAAACAATCACCCAGATTTGCTTTGGCAGGGTATTTAATAGCAGCTTTAAGCTTTATAAAAACATTTTTTGTCTGCTAAGTTGCTAAACATGTGAACTGATAACATTACCACAAGAAAAACAGCATCTGGGATCTGAGTGAAAAACACCAACCATATATCTTCGGAATCATTCTGATTGAAGGATTGTGAAATTAGCAACAAGGATTCAGAAGGAAGTGTGAATTCAAGTAACTGAACTCAATGTTAAATCACAGACACAGACAAAAATAAAGAGAAGGAAAGAAGGATTGGATTAAGAGCGAAAGAAAATAAAAATCACAAAGAGCAAAACTGTTTTTAAAGAAAAAAGTATCCAGCATTAGTATTGAGGAATGAATCTTCAAATTTGTTATAGTTAATTTTCAGTGATGTGGAGATGCTGGTGTTGGTCTGGGGTTGACAAAGTCAGAAGTCACAAGGCACCAAATTCTAGTCCAACAGCTTTATTTAAAATCACAAGCTTTTGGAGCACTCCTCCTTCGTCAGATGAAGTGGAGGGAAATACGCAGGCACAGAATACATAAGCAGAGAGATAATAACAAGATTATTTGGGTAATTAAGTGTCAACAGATAAGTACAAATAGTGTGACTAGAGTGTCAACAGGCTGAATAGCAAGTCTTTGCAGATGATTAAAAGTATTAAACGGTGTGAGTAAAGTGTCAACAGCTGAAAAACAAGTGAAGGGATGACTGGTGAACTGATTAATTAAAACACAGAGACATAATTACAAATAATCAAATAATCAATTGTTATTCAGCCTATTAATACTTCACTCATACTATGTGTACTTATCTATTGTCACTTTTAATCACCTTTAATTAGCTTGCCATTATATCTCTGCCTATATATTTTGTGCCTGTGTGTTTCCCTTCACTTCACCTGATGAAGGAGCAGAGCTTCAAAAGTTTGTGATTTTAAATAAACCTGTTGGATTATAACCTAGAGTTGTGTGACTTCTGACTTAATTTTCAGTATCAGAGATTGATTGGGAGTCATCAACACATTGTTAAAGGAGTTCTAACACTTGAAATAATAAGACTTAACTTTCTGTAGCAAGTTTAGTGTGATGCAAATACAGCAAATTTACACCATTTAATACTTTTTATTAGTGTGATAATCAGTGAGATCGATTCCTTTTCATAAAGTTAATGGTTGAGTAATGCACCCTGAATTTTTGAAGTTTAAAGTTTAACTTCAGATCACCAACTACAGGTTTGTTTCTTATGCTTCAAGAGAGGTAAGAGCCCATCACTGAGGCAATTTTACAGTCAACATCACTGTGAGGCGAATGGCATTTTGGTCCAAATTTGATGCACTATTTATTTATAAATAACGGTGATGCCATTCGCTTCACCGTGATATTGACCGTAAAATTGGCTTAGTGATGGGCTCTTACCTCTCTTGAAGCATAAGAAACAAAAACCAAAATTGCTGGAAAATCTAAGCAGGTCTGGTAGCAACTTTGGAGAGAAGTCAGCTAATGTTTCAAGTCCCATGACCCTTCTTCAGAACTAAGAACTTCAGAACTCAGTTCTGAGGAAGGGTCACTGGATCTGAAATGTTAACTCTGATTTCTCTCCACAAATGCTGCCAGACCTGTTGAGATTTTCCAGCAATTTCTGTTTCTGTTTCGGATTTCCAGCATCCACAGTTCTTTTGGTTTTTGAAGTGTAAGAACAAAAGTGTAATCAGTATCATTAACTCCTCAATTATTTTCTTCGTGTGTATCCTTATAATTCTAGTGACGTGGCTGCTCAGTATACCCTTTGGGAAATATTGATAATTATTTTTTCCAACACCACTTTCCTCACTAAAGCCCTGATCTACTGTTGACACCTAAATCTTTCCCATGATTCCCTGAGCACCATGTTTGGAGCCCTCAAGTCAGATTTCCTCCCTTGCTTCAGTTCTAAAACATATCATATGAAATAAAAGCAGGAGTAAGACATTTGGCTCCCCGAGCCTGTCCCAACAACATGAATGTTGCTGATCTGATTGTGGCCTTTAACTCCACTTTCCCGCCTGCTCCCCTCCCCTGCATAACTGACTCCATCGTAGATCAGAAATCTACTGAAGCAGACCTTGGATATATTCAATGATCCAGTTTCCATTGCTTGCAGGTATAGTGAGCTCCAATGATTAACAGCTCAGAGAGAGAAAAAAAATCTTGCTGATTTCCATCTTAAATGGAATACCTCTTACTTTGAAATAGTGCCCCATAATTCTAGATTCCATCATTAGGTGCTTACCTGTCAAGCCCTTCAGAATCTTATAGGTTTCAATAAGCTCACCTCTCATCTTTCTAACAGTCAACGAGTATAGGCCCAGCCTACTCAAGAATTCATCAATGGACAAATACCTTCATCTCAGGAAACAATCCTGTGAACCTTGTCTGAATACATTGCAAGTATATTACCTGTTAAACAAGGAGACCAAAACTGTACACCGTGTTTTTGGCATGGTCTGACCTGCAAGTACCTTAAGTTGTAAGATCTCCTTTCTTATATGCACCATTCCCCCTTGCAACAAATTTAAAAGTCACATGACACCAGGTTGTAGTCCAACAGGTTTATTTGAAATCACAAGCTTTCGGAGGACTGACCCTTCATCAGATGGTGAAGAGAGCACCCAGGCACAGACTATAAGGTCATACAAATGGTGTGAATGGAGTGTCAATAGTCCAAATAATTGGTCTCTACAGGTGATAAAGAGCGTCAGATGGTGAGTAAAGTGTCAACAGCTGAAGAACAAGTGAAGGGATGACCTATGATCCGATTAATTAAGGCAGAGAGATAATTAAAAAAAAATAAAAATAAGGTGGTGCTGGAGACAAACTAAATGACTGGAATAACATGATAGGTATAACAGTCATATGCTGAGGGTCTAACCGAAGTATAAGTAATCCAAAACTATACAAATAATTAAGGTAGAGCGATCATTACAAGTTATCAAGGTGATGGGTCAAAACAGGACAGTAGGGAAGAGTTTAAAGAACAGTGTGGTGGGGTCACATGTAGTGTGACATGAACCCAAGATTACGGTTGAGGTAAAAACTGAAAGAACAGCAGATGCTGTAAATCAGGAACAAAAACAAAGTTGCTGGAAAAGCTCAGCAGGTCTGGCAGCATCTGTGAAGTAAAAAACAGAGTTAATGTTTCGGGTCCGGTGACCCTTCCTCTGTTCTGACCCACACTGGACCTGAAATGTTAACTCTGTTTTTTCCTTCACAGATGCTGCCAGACCTGCTAAGCATTACAGTTGAGGTCACCTTCATTGGTACAGAACTTGGTTATCAGTTTCTGCTTGGCAATCTTGGATTGTTGTGTATCTCTAAGGCCACCTTGGAGGATGTTTACCCAAAGATTGGAGGCTGAATGCCCTTGACCCCTGAAGTGTTAGCTTAGATAACAGATGAATGGACAGTGCGCAACAATCCACCCTGGTCCAATGCTAACACCTCCACATCTTTACAACAATGACCAACCTTACTATACCTGAATGTTAACATTCTGTGATTTCATGTATACCATTTCAAGCACACCTAAATATCCCCTACCACAACAACCTGCAGTCTCTCATACAGTGATAGAGTCATACAATACAGAAACAGTCCTCTTGCAGCCCAAATTGTCCATGATGACCAGGTTTCCAAAACTGAACTAGTCCCATTTGCCTGCGTTTGGCCCATATTCCTCTAAACATTTACTATCCACGTACCTATCCATATGTCTTTTTCAAATGTTGTAATTATACCGCCAATACCACTTCCTCTGACAGCACGTTCCACATACAAACTACCCTCTGTGTGAAAAAGTTGTCTCTCAGGCCCTTTTTAAATCTTTCCCCTCTCACCTTAAACCTATGCTGTCTAGTTTTGAACTCCTCTGCCCTGGGGAAAAGACCTTAGCTATTCACCTTATCTTTGCCCATCATGATTTTATAAACCTCTCTTAGGTCACCTCTCAGCCTCTTATGCTCCTGGGAAAAAAAGTCCCAGTCTATCCAGCCTCTCCGTGTAACTTAAACCCTCCAGTCTCAGTAACATCCTTGTAAACTTTTTTTTCACCCTTTCCTGTTTAATAACACCTTGCCTGTAGAGGGCCAACCAGAATTGTAAGCAATACTCCAAATGTGGTATTACCAATGTCTTGTACAGCTGTAACATAATGTCCAACTCCTGTACTCAATGCACTGACCCGATGAAGGCAGCGTGCCAAATGCCTTGTTCACCACCTTGTCCACCTGAGATACCACTTTCAAGTAACTATGTATTTGCACACTTAGGTCTCTCTGTTCGACAGAGTTTCCCAGGCCCCCACCATTATCTGTGTAAGTCCTGGCCTGGTTTGTCTTACTGAAATGCAACATATCACATTTATCTAAATTAAACTCCATCTGCCCTTCCTTGGTCCGCTGGCCCAGTTGGTCAAGATCCTGTTGTATTCTTAGATAAGGTACTTCACTGTCCACTATACCACTACTTTTGATGTCATCTGCAAGCTTACTAACTATTCCTCCTATATTCTCATCCAAATCATTTGTGTTAATGACGAACAACAGTGAAGCCAGCACTGATCCTTGTGGCATACCACTGGTTTAGGCATCCAGTCTGAATAATAATCCTCCATTACCACCCTCTGCCTCCTACCATCAAGCCAATTTTGTATCCAGTTAGCTAGCTCTCCCTGGATCCCACGTGATCCAATCTTACTAACCAGTGTACCACACAGAATCTTATCAAAGGCCTGTCTTCATCTATCTTCTTGGTCACTTCTTCAAAACACTCAATAAAGTTTGTGAGACACAATTTCCCACACACAAAGCCATGTTGTCTATTCCTATTAAATCGTAGTCTTTCCAAATGCATTTGGATCCTGTCTCTCAGAATCCCCTCCAACAACTTACCAGCCACTGACTTTAGGCTCACCAGTTTGTAATTCTCTGGCCTTTCCTTGCAGCCTTACTTAAATAATGGCACAACATTAGCTACCCTCCAGTCTTCTGGCACCACATCCGTGGCTGTCGATGATGCAAATATCTTTGCTAGAGGCCCCACAACTTCTTCCCTAGCTTCCCATTATGTCCTGATATACACCTGATCAGGTCCTGGGGATTTATCTATCTTTATGGGTTTTAAGACCTCAAGCACCTCTTCTTCTGTAATCAGAGATAGTAGGAATTGCAGATGCTGGAAAATCTGAGACAACAAGGTGCAAAGCTGGATGAACACAGCAGGCCAAGCAGCATCATAGGAGAACACAGCAGGCCAAGCAGCATCATAGGAGAACACAACAGGCCAAGCAGCATCACTGCTCCTATGATGCTGCTTGGCCTGCTGTGTTCATCCAGCTCTGCACCTTGTTGTCTCCTCTTCTGTAATGTTGACTCTTTTCAAGACATCACTATTTATTTCCCGGAGTTCCTTAGCTTCCATGTCTTTCTCTACAGTAAATACTGACCTAAAATATTTGTTTAGGATCTTACTAGCCTGCTGTGGTTCCACACATAGATGGCCTCATTGATCTTTAGGAGGGCCTATTTTCTTATGCCCTTTATAACTTGTAGAATCTCTTTGGATTCTCCCTAACCTTATCTGTCAAAGCTATCTCATATCACCTTTGTACCTTTCTAATTTCCCTCTTAAGTTTACTTCAACATCCCTGATACTCTTCAAGGGATTTACTTGATCCTAGCTGTCTGGACCTGATGTATGCCTCCTTCTTTTTCTTGACCATAGCCTCAATATCTCTAGTCATCCAGTGTTCCTTACTCCTGCCAGCATTGCCCTTCACACCAACAGAAATGTGATTTTCCTGAACTCTCATCAACTTACTTTTGAAAACCTCCCACTTACCAGATGTCCCTTTACCTGTTAACAGCCTCCCCATACAACGTTTGATAGTTCCTGTCTAATACCATCAAAATTGGCCTTGCCCCAATTTAGAACTTTAACTTGTGGACCAGGCCTTTCCTTTTCCATAATGATTTTAAAACTAATAGAATTATGGTCACTAGTCCCAAAGTGCTCCCCCATTAAGACTTCAGTTACTTGCCCTGCCTTATTTCCCAAGAGAAAGTCAAGTTTTGCCCTTTCTCTGGTAGGTCCATCTACATATTCATTGAGAAAGTTTTCTTGAACACACTTAACAAATTCCTTCCCGTCCAAGCTCTTAGCACAATGACAGTCCCAGTTTATGTTTGGAAAGTTAAATCCCCCACTATTACAACCCTATTATTCTTATAGATATCTGCAATCTTCTTACGTATTTGCGCCTCAAATTCCCACTGACCACTGGGAGGTGTTGTGTACAATCTCATCAAAGCGATGACCCCCCTTCTTATTTCTCAGTTCCATTCATACAGTTTCACTGGATAAACCCCCAGGAATATCCTCCCTAAATACAGCTGTGATGTTTTCCCTAATCAAAAATGCCATCCCTTCTCCTGTCTTTCTTTCCCTTCTGTCTTTCTTATAGCATTTGTATCCTGGAACATTGAGCTGCTAGTCCTGTCTTGGGAAATAAGAGATTGACTTTCATTTTTGCCTAGTTAACTCTAGTTACATAGAATGTATGTACCAAGGTCTCAGAGAAGGCATTGGCCAGGCTGCCTCCTGCAGCTCCACCAGTTCAGATACTGACACCTTCATTGGAATGTTAGCCTTACAGAGATTGGGAGTACAAGCCAGTGACCAACACACCGAGACACCTCTGCAGTTTGGGCGAGGAAGAAAGCTCCAAGCCGCTGACACTCTGGCGATTGCCAACTGCTCAGACCCAAGCGGGAAAGGATTCTGTGGTGCCAGCGACTAGGGACCTTGACTGAGACTGGTGACCAGCAAGACAAGTTGGTTGCCTGTCCCTGTGTGCAAATTATCTAAATGGAGAGAAACTTCAAATGCTTTGGTGCAGTGGGATCTTCGTTTCTTCTTGCATGGGTTACAGGAAGCTAGCATACAGGCACAGCAGGTTTTAAGAAGGCCAAGTGGAATATTAGCATTTATTGTTAAGGGAATTGTATATGAAAGTTGTTGCAATTGTTGCAAGGCATTGGTGAGACTGCATCTGGAGTACTGTTCTTGTTCCCTTACTTGGGAAAGGATGCAATTGCATTGGAAGCACTTCAGAGAAGGTTCACTAGATTAATTCCAGAAATGAAAATCTTGTTTTATGAAAAGAGATTGAACAGTTTATGTCTATGCTTGTGAGAATTTAGAAGCATGAGAGGAAATTTAATTGCTAAAGGGAATTGACATAAAAGACACTGAGAGGATGTTTCTCATTGTGGGGCAATCTAGAACAAGGGGTCATGGTTGCTAAGGGGTGGCAGATTTAAAACATGGTTGAGAAGGAAAGGATCTCTCAAAGGGCTGTCATTATCCCAGAGGCGCTGGATGCTGGGTAACTGAATAAATTAAGGATGAGCTAGACAGATTTTTAATTCATTACGGATTGAAGAGTTAAGGAGAGCAGACAGGAAAGTTGAGTTGAAGCCGATAATGAGATCAGCCACAATCACGTCAAATGGAGGAGCAAGCTTTAGGATCCTACTTCTTATATTCAAAGTATCTATGTCACCTCCTCTCAATGCTAGTTGCCAGTGTGGTCTGCAATATTAGTGTATGGCTCCTAACTGGCCTGCTGCGAATCAGAGAGGCACCATGATGGTCTTGAGCATTTGGCAGATGTAGGATGTCAGCATCTATGGACGAGAGATGCATGAGGCTCGTGCTCTGTGATAGAGTTTCGTTTGGAGCAACATGGAGACTGGTCACAGCTAGCAGTGAGCTGAATCCACCAGGTACGTGCTCTGATTTCCATGCTACATTTCTCACTGTCTTGCTTGTTCAACATATTTGGCAAGAAAGGAACCTGAATAGTAACAATATGAGTTGCAGAGTTAATGAGACATTTAACATGCTAACGTTTCAATTGGTAACTCACTGGCACCTAATGGAAATTTCGCCTCACCACTCGTAAAATGCATAAAAGATGAAGCAAGATACTCTTGTCGTTGTGATGGGCCTGACTGAACTCCAGCACATGATTCTGCTACTAATTTCACCATTGTATACATTGCTCATACCTTTATAAGATTTCTCATCAACTATCTTACTATTCACTTCCTTTAAAAACCTAGGATGAAATCCATCAGGATCCAAGAATTTGCCAGCCTACAGCTCCATCAATTTGCTCAGTACAACTTCCCTGGTTATTGAAATTCTGTTTAATTAATTCCTCCTTTTTGTTACTGATTTATAGCTATTTCTGGGAAGTACTTTATAACCCGTATCATGAAGAGCAAAGTAAAATACTTCTAAATTAATCTATCATCATTTTTTAATGACTATTAATTCCCTACACTCTCGAGAGGAGTAATAGTTACTTTGTTAACTCTTTCTTTTTCAACCCATTGAGAGAAATTCTTACCATCTGGTTTTCTATTTCTAGCTAGCTTTCTCTTTTATCTAATTTGCCCCACCTTACTAATTTGTTATTCATTCTTTGCTGCTTTTTAGTATTCTGTTCAATGTCTGACCTGATACCGATCTTTGCAGATTAAATTCTTTTTTCCCAAGTATGATACTATCTTTAACTTTTTTTGCCCAGCCAGAGATAACCTCACCTCACCTCACCAAGATCCTCACCTTGAATTTTTCTCCCTCCTTGTAATGTATCTATTTCACACATTCTGGATTATCCCCTCAAATGTCTATCATTGAATCTCTACTGACCTATCTCTGAATCTAATTTGCCAGTTCAACTCTGCTTTCATGCCCTCATAGTTGTCTTTTTTTAAGTTTAAAATGCTAGTCTTATATCTACTCTTCTCTCCCTGAAACTGAATGCAAAATTTAGTCATATTATTGTTACAACTTGTTATGAGGCAGATGTTGACCTTGCTCTGATAACTAAAACCGAAACACCCAGAGAAGCTCGCCTTGCCTCGTAATCTGTTAAAAGAAGTGTGAAAAGTGGCATAACCTGGCTCTCACTTCCCCAATCTATTTTAAAGGAGTAGTTAAATGAAAGAAATCCCTGATACTCACTTTATAATCAACAAGTAACAATTTATTTATCTAACTCTAACAGTAAACAAATTAACAGAACTTAATTTCCCCTTAACCAATAACCATTCCCAAATAAAACAAAATTCCAATGGTATGCTGTTCCAATAAATGTAGGTCCCACTTATATAAACCAAATTAATAAAAAATAAATTAAAACTTAATCTCTTGAAATTACAGCCAGGATATGTCTTCCGGAATGTTCCACGTCTTCTCCGCTGATCCTCAGTCAGGAACACCTTTCTTCGTTGAATTCTTGTGTCAAGAATATTAGCTAAGATTGCTGCTGTACCTTTAGTTTAGTTGATGCTTACTCTGAGAGCTTAGAGATTTCTGTGAGAGCCAGTGACTTTCTTGTCTCTTTCTCTTTCTCTTTCTCTTGAGCTGATGGCTGTTAAAAGCTGTTATTTTAACAGATGGCAGTTACTCTCACCCCAATTTTCAAATGCCCTCTTCTTTTATATCCTTGATGACCTATTAATTTCTTACAATAGGATTGGTCCTAGGTTGTCAAAACCATCAAATTTAAATTTAATTGGTTCTTAGTCTCTAAGTACCTGGTTTAAATTAATTGATTGATATTCAGACTGTTTGCCTTGCTAATAAAATGAGACTACTGCATGGGTTTCTAACTGTCAGCCTTTTGATACAATGTTTCAATTTCAGGAGATCTCTGTGCACCTGCACATTTTTCTAATCTCCAAGCCTAGAAAAAACACATCATCTTTTAAAGGTACCGCACACTCTTCCCCTTATTATTTTACAAACAAATTCTAACATCCTGCCTTCCAATCTACAAATACTCTGCCCAACTTTGCGGTACTACTACCTAGAAGTGCCTTCACAAAAAGGTCATTAATTAATCATATCTCTTTGCACAATACAAGATCTAGTGTAGCCTGCTGTCTGATTGGCTCCAGGATGTGATGCTCTCAGAAAGTATTCCTAAAGCATTTTATGTGTTCCTCATCTATGCAGCCTTTGCTCATCTGATTTTTCCATGCTATGCATAGGTTAAAATCCTTAATGATTATTACTGAACCTTTCTGACAAGTTCCATTATTTCTTCCCTACATGCCATTCTGCTATGTGGTTATTGTTAGGGGTCTAACAGTACCTGACTAAATGTACAGCACACTCCCAAGTGACATTTTGCCTTAATCATTTTTCAGTTCTATCCAAACTGCATCTATGGTTTGGTTTGCTGAACTTAGATCATCCCTCATTAATGTGCTAAAAATCATCATCAATTGACAGACCCATTGCTTCACCTTCACTTTTTGAGCTGTCATGAATCCTTCAATGTTCATGTTTCAATTGATGTCATCTAGCAGCCCTTTCTGCATAATTGCTATCAGATCATACTTATTTAGTTTTATTTGTGCTCTCAGTTTTGTTTTCCATGCTGTGCACATTAGACACAAACCTTTCATTTTATTTTTTATATTATTTTTGTATCTGCTCGCCTCATTTGTGATTTAATCCTGGGTTTGTACTCTTATGTTCAATTCTGTCATGGCCAGCGTATCATTTCCCATATTAATACCTTTCTCTCCTGCCTTTTCTGTATTCTTCGATTGACTACATCTTCCCAAATTTGATCCTCTGCCCACAATATTCTGTTTTAAACACCTTCTACTTCCAGTTATGCAGCTTGATAGAACACTGGTCCTAGTGTTACCAGATATAGACCGTCCCATTAATACTGCCCGACTTTCCCCAATACTGGTCTTGGTACCCACAAAATGGAACTAAAGTCTATCACACCAGTCTTTGAGAAACAAATTTATTTCTTTAGTCTTATTGCCATTTTGCCAATTTGTAGGTGGTTCAGGTAATAATCCAGAAATGTTTTCTTTGAGGTTCTGGTTGTTAATTCACTGTTTGAATCCTCCGCTAACTTTAGACAGCCTCTTTCTTTGTCCTGCCTATATCATTGTTACTTACATGGACCATAATAGCTGAATTCTCCTTCTCCAACTGTCTGTTCCTCACCCGTGCTGAACAGATATCCCAAACCCTGGCATCAGGCAGGCAACACAAACTACTGCTGCAGCCAGGACACACCATTTATCCTGACATCCTTAAATATGTTGTAATTAGCTAAATTACCTGATTCAATTATGTATTTTTTACAACTATTTCATTAACTTTTCCACCAGTTTCTGTATACTATTTTATACCTTGGAATTAGAGTATACCTTAACCACATCCCAGATATTTACTAAATGGTTAGTCTTTTTTCCTGTAGAAAAACAAATTCTTACTGAATAAAATAGTTAGGAAAAGCAAATGTGTACCTCTCATCAAATAGCTTTAATGACCAACACTCTGTTTAAAGTCACACTCAATGCTAGTTACTCAGACTCCTATATGCACATATTCTGACCTATCTTAGATCCAGCTACAAAAAAAGCAGTTTAAGTCAGTTTCCTATTTTACTAATCAACCTGTTCAGATGTATTATTTGACAGGTCTGGAGTAGGTGGGACTTGAACCTAGTCCCCTGGCTCAGAGGTAGGGACATTACCACTGTGCCACAAAAGCCCAGATATTTCCTATTCAACTTGTTCAGAGATGTTATTGCACACCTATGGAACAGGTAGGATTTGAGCCCAGGTTTTCTGATTCCAGAGGTGGGGACACTACAAATGCTTAAGTTAATTTCCTAACTTAAACTTCAGCTGCTCTCTACAGGACAACTTGTATGTCCCTGATTAAGCCTGAATAAAATGAAATCTGTAAATTTCATTTCACTATTAAATGCAAAATGCAAATATAATTAGATTTTTAGGAAAAGATTGATCTCCCTTTACTCCCCAGCTCTCAGCATTCTGGCCAAGGAAAAACTCAGTCCACCTCAGTTTTTTACACACCTTGACAGGTTGACTTTCTTTTAATATGTCTTGATATATTTTGATATTTGGTACTTCTTGACAGGTATTGACAAGTTGGATAGTTCCAAGGGGTTTGAGCAACTTTCATGCACAAAGTTCTCTACAGTTAACCACCCTGAAGGGAACTCAACCTCCATCACAAAAATGTCCTGGGACCATATCTGCTGGAGTACCTCAGCTCTCCAAATGATATCTTGATGATCCAAAACAAATGCCCTAAGAACAGAGATAACAAGGTGTAGAGCTGGATGAACACAGCAGGTCGAGGAGCAGGAAAACTGACATTTTGGGCCTAGACCCTAGTTATCTCAGATTCTCCAGCATCTGCAGTTCCTACTAGCATTAAGAACAGAACTGCTTTTACTTTGTCTAATCTCCACATTCTAGACACAAGAGATTCAAAGTCAAATTTGAGTGGAGGCAGTTCAGCATTTAAAAGGTCAGTTACCTCTATGAAGTGCACTTGCGTGAACCACGTCTTAAGTCTGTTGAAAATGGGGAATACCAGATTCAGGAAAGACTCAGGATTTCTGCCATTTTCTGCATTTTTGCTTCAGAAGAAAGAATCTTCATTGTGTTGTGACAAAAATTAGGACAAATGTAACTGTTGACATAGTTTTTTCTATGGTTACTGTGGTGTAATTCTTCAGAGACATAGTTCAATGTAACATCATTTCAGAGACAGATGAAGAAAGGCATTGCCTTTGCTGTCAATATGTAAAGCATCCTGTGCCTTAAAGGGTTCCATGTTGTCTTCATTGTTCATTTGTGTTAAGTATGCACAAAAGTTTGCTTAGTACATATATTTAACTTGAGTTATACATACTGATTATTTGTACCGTTCCTTGTTAGGTCAAGCAAAACCGGAGAGCCCACATTATAAATCAAGAACTTAGAGTATTTAAATCAAAGAGTGTTATTCCTCAAAACCTCCTGATCTTACAGCAGAAGTAGGAAAAGGAAAAATTTGGAATTGCACAAGACCATCTGAGAAAATTTGTCATGATCACTTTTTGTTCTTTATTTCACTCAGATAAATGTTATTTTTTCTCACCACAGTCCTCAGTTGTCTATTCTTAAATGTTCAGTAAGTGCATTTCTAACTTGTAAACACATGAATTGATGGGAATCATGTAATGATATTGAAGAGATTTCCTTCCAAGCTGCACATAGTTCCCAACTTTGAACTATTACTTTGCACTTTCACTGTCAATGGATCATTATCCTGGTACTCCCTTCCTTATATCACTGTGGGTGTACCTGTCTCTACCATGGATTGCAGTGGTTCAGGAAGGCAGTTCACCACCATGTTCTCAGGGCAATTAGGGTCCCGCAAAAAAATCCTGGTGGAGTTAATAAAGCTTTCAACATTAGCACTTTCAGAACCATTACCTTATAAAACTGTCTTGCCAGAGCTTTGGAAAGATTTGGAAGCAAGAATAGTGGCTTTGACAATGTGCGGCATTAGATCCACTAGATAGCAAGCCTTCGGTTAGGAAACTGTAGGTGTCTCCCACCAACTGACAGGGCATCGTGAACTTCCTGTAACCCTGGTATTCAGACATTTCAAGGAAAACTGATCTTCTAACTATAGGCACAGTTTAATGGGTCATGCTTCTTATAAACTGCAGCCCTGTACTTGTCTTCTCTCTGCTTTCAGCCAATCACTGCAGGAGCTGTTGCTAGTCACCTTGATTCTCATGTGAAATTTAATCCAAGACAGCCTCAGGGCCTCTATTCTGATGTAACAGAGCAAGGCTCCAAAGTGTGGATGTCGGCTCTAAGTTGGAGCAAAAGTACTGTGAGCAAATCTTTTCCCATGAGCAAGTGTGAAAGCAACTGTGAATATTGACTATTTATGGGGATATTTCCATGTGATTAATTTAACTCCATTAATTGGTGAGTTTCAGGAAACTCATGGACTGCCATTAAATTGTGTCAATATCGTACTAATTGAACGATTAACATGTGAAAATTGACAACCCATCTCTCCCAAGGGTTTGCGTGCAATCAGCCAAATGTGCTCCAATCAAAAACAGAATGCAGTAGATTGGATTTGAATTCCGACATTCAAATTCATCACTTTTAACCACTCCCATCTGCACCCAAACCCATGTGCTCCCACAGTTTAAAATCCGTTCCTGTATGTTTGATTGTGCCTCAGTTACCACCAGAAAGCATAGCTGCAAGGTGGGAATCTAGCGACAATGGAATTTAGGTTTGAACTTCTCTTTTGTCTCGTTCTGCTGGGTGTTAAAATGAACTCTTGTTTGGTTTGCATATTAGAAATTTCTGAACAGCTCACTTAAAAAAGGACCATTCAGTTCAATTCCACCTTTTAAAAAAACTTTTCAGTCGCCTCTTCAGAATTTAATATTGTGTGTACGTAGACCTAAAGTGAGGAAAATAATAAAATCGATTATAGAGCAGAGGAGAGGAGTAAAAATAGTAATTAACTAAAAGCAGTGGGTTATAACACCAGATTCTGATGTACATTGAAAAAATTCTTCATTTTGATTTGAGATAATTTTGAGCTCTGCTGATATCTTGATATTTAAGAGTTAAAAGTATATTGTGCTAAATTCAAATGTCTCTCATCTTTGTCACACTGTATGCCTGGATGCAGTGAGTGTTACTGATGCCAAAATTTTTAATCTACCACTGCTGTGTGAAAGAGCCACACTTCCACTGAAATGTATCAGCGAGACTTATTAATTTCATGCCAAGTGCTGGAGGCGTGAATGTAGAAAACGCTGTTTGATTTAGGATAATCAGAATCGGGCAGCTGAAGGGCATGGCATAAAGATCAGGAGCCCCAGGTCTCAGGAGGAGGAGCAGGTGCAGGCTTCAAGCAAGGCCTTTGGGCCCATGGGGCAGCAGAGGCTTAAAACAATCTGCATCACTTTTTTTTGCCTCCCTTCTTCTTTGGCTTGTGGTTCTCACAGCTTAACAGCCCGCTGCTCCACAAAGAGCGGTAAACAGTGAAGGCAAAATTAAAAAGGGAACTCCCTTGATACACAGAGACAAATTAGGGCAAACAAATTACACGGAGTCAACAATAAACAGAGGAGCATCTGGGAACATATTCCTTGGTTATCAAGCATGGATGCTGTATACAGGCTGGTGGAGACTTTGTGAATTTCAAACAGGCAGAGATGCTCTTTCATGGAGCTTATTAGAAATGCCAGTGATCCTTTTTAACCCTCTCTTTTCTGAATTTCTTTTGAAAGTTGGAGCAAATACAATGTTTGCTTTTCCCTGGAGTTTAATTGTGGTTCTCAATCCTTAACAACATTTTTTACACTCCTGAATTACATTTTCTCTTCCTTTACATCAGTCATTTAGATAATACATTTAATACTACACTGGAGAAGCAGACACACTTTTAGTGGGCAAACTGCATTAACATCAACTCACTCAGTATTAGTGGTGGGGACAGTCCTCAGATTTATTAGTATCTTTATTCAAACTCTTAAATTACTATCATGGGGACAAAGCAATGTTCTCTAGATTATTAGACTGGCAACATAATCATTATATGACCTGTTCAATATAGAATTTGACCATGCGAATTTGAACTAGATTTGAATTAGATTTTATTGTCACATGAATACATGAGTACAGCGAAAAGTGTACAAAGTCATCATTCTCCAGCACCAGCTTGGTTACAAAACCAGAATTTAAATAAAAACAGCAGAAAGTAAAGAAAGCCAAAAGATACAAAAAAATGTCCAGATTGTAAAGTCTAATTCTTATTTCCATATAAGTGTTTGGAACCAACGACGTAGGTACCCGGGCCTAACCATAGCCTGAAGTCTTGGTCAGCCTGCAAGTCTCATGTAGCCATGGGGATAGCATGTAGGTAAGGAATGAAGGGCTGGCTGAAGAATGGAATCTTGGGCTGTTCTGATACATCCTTTTGTTTACGAATAACTTATGTTTTTTTCATACTTTACCTGGCTTTATTAAATTCCACTCATTTTAAGACATAATTGTTACAGTGTTGGAAGTGTTTGGTAATGGTAAAACTTGAAGACTTTGTACTGTTAGGGGAATAGGGTGGGTAAACTTTTGCCTCTGTTACTGTATTTCTCAGTCAGCACATGTGATGAAAGACAAGTTGTAAACATGAACAATTGAATTTTGTAATTAAAAATAATTTTGCGCGATCACCTATTAAGCCACTCAACTTGTTTACAATAGTTTTCACTGCAGGAATAACATATCATTAATCAACTAATAAGAGATGCTAATCTCAAGGGATGGATTCTGGGAAATTGGAGGTAGTAATATCTGAAATAGCAATGTTGTAAAACTTCTCTTAGTGCTTCCATATCTTTCATTCTTGAAGGCAAATGAAAGTCAGTCTATGTACAATTCAAACTTCCATTGTTAAAGGGTGTTTCGTTGTAGCAAAAATACACATTTACACAACACCTCACATGATCTTCAGATGGCCTAAAGTGCTTTATAGCTGAAGAGATTCTGTAGAATTGTTGTCACTGTTTAGGCAGAAAACTCAGTGGTCAATTTGTGGGTAGAAGGATCTCCCAAGTGTTAAGGGGATAATACCAGGTAATCTGTTTTACTAATACTGACTGAGAGATAAATGTTAGTTAGAATATTCTACTCATTTCTTCAAACAGTGAAATGGGATTTTTGCATTTGTCTGAGAGGGGACACCAGGCCTTAGTTCTGATGTCACATTCAAAGGTTGACAGTGCAGCACAGCCTCCGTATTGGTTTTAGAGTGTCCACTAAGGTTACACGCTCAAGCATTTGGTTACGGAATGCGAATGCATAACTACCAACAGAGGCACTACAAACTGAGCCAGAGATGATAACCATGTAATGTCAAGTATGTGGCAGTTTGTTCATTTTATAAAGTAAAAAAAATCCACCTAAATCCACTACAAATGAGTAGTAGTTACTTAAAGGTTGTGCAAAATAATATTATCTTATTGCATTTTCAAATTTGAAAATGTTTTAATTAGTCCAAGTATTTGTTATTAGCATGATTGAATCGCTACAGCAAAGAAGGCCATTCAACTCTATGTGTCTGTGCTAAGTCCTCCTAAGGAGCAATTCACATACTGCAATGTTCCCTCCCCTTTGCAAATCCTTGTCCATTTCCCCTTTTGAGATACATAGAAAATAAAGATAGCATTAGGGTACAGAAGGATTTTACTCTGATTGTCGTGTCTGCACCTACTGAAAAACAAGACTGCTGACTTAATTCCATTTTCCACCAGTTGGTCAGCATTCCTGTAGATTACAGGACTACAGCAGCCTGTTCAGACATCTTTTAAATGAGGTGAGCATTTCAATTTTATTGAAAGTATAGTTGAGCAAAAGAATAAACAGCTAATCTATCTGAAAAAAACACTACATGTAAACTTTGACAGGTTAGGCCAATGATTTTTGGGGTTTAGAAGAATCGGGGTGACCATATTAAAACTGTGGTTTTAAAAATGTTTTTATTCTTTCATGAGACGTTGGCATCACAGACACTGTCAGTATTTGTTGTCCGTCTTTAACTGCTCTTGAACTGAGTAGCCATTTCAAAGGGCAGTTAAAAGTTAAGCACGTAGCTATGGTAAAAACGGAAAGAACTGCGGATGCTGTAAATCAGGAACAAAAACAAAGTTGCTGGAAAAGCTCAGCAGGTCTGGCAGCATCTGTGAAGGAAAATACAGAGTTAATGTTTCGGGTCCGATGACTCTTCCTTAGCTATGGTTCCGGACTCACATGTAGGCCAAACCAGGAAAGAATGTCAGACTTTCTTCATTATAGGGCATTCGCAAACCAGATGAGTCTTTATATTGATAAAAATCTGTAGTTTGTGAGAATACTACTTTTGCAATTTTTTCTTCACTGGATTAAAATGGAGGAATTAAGGAGGTCATGTGACATGGTCTGAATTCTTTCTGACAATAAACTTTGATGTCTTGGTTGTTAAAGGTTAAAAAGGGTCCCAAGTTGGCTTATTGGCCAGAAGGTGAGAGATTTCCACAACTCTAAACAATGACCAAAGCAGCTAGGAGCAAATTACTGCAGATGCTGGAATCTGAATGGAAAACAAAAAATGCTGGAGATCACAATGGGTCAGATAGTGTCCATGGAGAGAAAGCAAGCTAATGTTTCATCTAGATGCCTCTTCATCAGAGCTAAGTGAAATGTAAAGGGGGCAGCATTTATGCTATAGTGGGAGGGAGGGTTGGGGGTGGTTGGAGTGCTGTGGGAGAGAGAATGTTGATAGTTCAGATTAAGTGATCTGAATGTGAGAAAGGCAGAACAATGGTGTGTCTAATTGCCAGACTGGAAACAACAGAGTCCCACTGGGCTGGGGAAAGAGGGGAGAGGGTGACAGAGAATGTAACAAGTAAAGCTAAAAGAAAGGGAAGGCATGCATTCATAATGTTGAGCTCAATATTGAGCCTAGAAGGTTATGAAGTGCCTAGTTTGAAAATGAGATGTTGCTCCTCCAGTTTTCACTGTGATTCGCTGGAGCATTGCAGCATGCCGAGGACAGACAAGTGGGCATGTGAGCAAGACTCTGTGTTAAAATGACCAGCCAATGGAAGGTCGGGGTTAGGCTTCCTGACAGACTAGAGGTGTTCTTCAAAGCGATCACCCAGTCTGCATTTAGTTTTCCAATGTAGAGTAGGCCACATTGGGTGCAGAGAGTACAATGCATAAGATTGGAGGAGGTGCAGATGAAATGCTACTTCACCTGGAAAGTCTGTTTAGGCCCTTGGATGGTGAGCAGGGAGGAGATGAAGGGGCAGCTGTTGCACCTCTGGGATATATGGGGAGGTGCCATTGGAAGGGAGTTGGGAAGTGGGCTATATTCAGAGTGGATAGACTGTCAATCACAAATCTCATCAAATAGGCAGATGTTCAGCCTGTCAGGTTTAATAAACATATATTTTAAACTTTCTAATTAGTTCCCAGACCTGGGTGCCTAGAGGATGGTAATTATCATTTCTATCTGGATATTAGGCTCATGTGATTCACATTGCTATGCAGATGGGTTTTGTTAGGAGAAGACTCTATGATAAACTATTATAGTGTCCATTGTGATACAGGACTTTTTCTAAAACATGCTTGAACCTCACAGACAGGTTAGTATCTCTTCACTCCACCCTTCCCTTATTTCTATTGTTGACCATGCAAATTGCAGGTGGGAACACTGGGATTGAACAGACTAAGCTCATGAAGATTTAAACAAGTCTGAAAGAATCACTTTATTTTGGACAGAGAGTAATCCTCTATGTGAAGGTCATTTGGCAAATTTTTTTTATTCATTTACAGGCTGTGGGTGTCTCTGACCAAACCAACATTTATTCCCCATCCGTAATTGCCCAGATAGCAGTTAAGAGTCAATATTTTGCTGTGGGCCTGGAGTCACACATAGGCTAGACCAGGTAAAAATGGCAGTTTCCTTCCCTAAAGGACATTAGTGAACCAGATGAGTTATCTGGCTGGAATAGGTATAAGAAGCCAAATGTTGGGAGCTGACAATAGCATTCGACTGGTTCCTGGAGAATAAACTGTTCATTATTTTTTATCCACTCATGGGACATGGGAATCTCTGGCTGGTCAGAGTTGCCCTTGAGAAGGTAGTGGTGAGCTGCAGTCTGTATGCTGTAGGGATGGAATGCCAGGATTTTGGCCCAGTGGCAGTGGAGGAACAGTGATATATTTCAAGTCAAAGTGGTGAGTGGCTTGGAGGGGATTTGAAGTGACTTGTAGAATTTGGTGTTCCCATGTATCTGCTGTCCTTGTCCTCCTAGATGGAAGTGATCATTGGTTTGGAAAGTGCTGTCAAGAATCTTTGGTGAATTTTTACTGTGCATCTTGTAAATAATACACACTCAGGGATAGGAGGAACTGCCGATGCTGGAGAATCTGAGATAACAAGGTGTGGAGCTGGATGAACACATTAGTCCAGGCAGTATCAGAGGAGCAGGAAAGCAGACATTTCGGGTCTGGACCCTTCTTCAGAAATGGGGGAGGGGAAGGGGACTCTGAAATAAATAGAGAGAGGGGGAGAGGCGATGATGGAAGGTGGATAAAGGAGCAGATAGGTGGGAGAAAAGACAGACAGGTCAAAGACGCGGGGACGAGCTGGGCTGGTTTTGGGATGAGGTCGGGGTGGGGAGATTTTGAAGCTTGTGAAGTCCACATTGAGACCATTGGGCTGCAGGGTTCCCAAGCAAAATATGAGGGTGCTGTTCCTGCAGCCTTCGGGTGGCATCGTTGTGGCACTGGAGGGGGCCCAGGATGGACATGTCGTCCAAGGAGTGGGAGGGGGAGTTGAAGTGGTTCACGACTGGGAGGTGCAGTCATTTGTCACGAACCGAGCGTAGGTGTTCCACAAAGTGGTCTCCAAGCCTCTGCTTGGTTCCACAAAGCAGTCTCCAAACCCCCCCTTGGTTCCACAAAGCGGTCTCCAAGCCTCTACATGTTTCCACAAAGCGGTCTCCAAGCCACCAAACAGGGCTCGTCCCGTTCTCGATCGTGAAATCCTCACAAAATCTCCTCCACAAGATTTTACCTTATTGTGGGTAACAATTCCTTTGGTTTTAGTCAGTAATTTCCTGTCGTCAGTCATTCCACTGCTGCCTGGTCTGGAACTTGCCACATTCCAGGCATTTCAAGATGGAAACTCACTATCCGGATGGATTGGAGGCCCAGACATTCAACCTGTTCAGATAACAAGGTGCCAAGGTCCAGGGGGTGTTTGGGCCTTACAATGCCATTTGCTGCTCCCCAGTGAACTCCGGACTGTTCTTTCTTTGCATGTACTAATTTGTGCTCATTCACTTGATGGGGGATGAGGGCAAGACTTACAGATTTTATGAAGATGCCAACATTGCTATACTTCTCATGAATTGTTATTTAGTATTTTGTTGTTTTCTTTTTTCCTTGCCATGTGAACTTGTTGGTGTTGTACATAGATTTATTTATGATTATCGGAGCTTGGTTAGATTTCATCTGGAGTACTGTCAGTAGTTTTGGTCATCTAATCTCAGGAAAGATATTAATGCTATAGAGGGAGTGCAACCTGACTTGTTCCCGGGATGATGGGACTGTTTTATGAAGACAGATTGGACAAACTTGGGCTGTACACACATGAATTTTGAAGATTGCAAAAATTATCACATTGAATTGTATAAAATATTTAAAGGGATAAACAGAGAAGAAAGAGATATTATGTTTTCCTTGTTTGGGGAGGCTAGAATCAGAAGCATAATTTAAAAATAATGGGTATGCCGCTTTAGTCTGAGATAAGGAGAAATACTTTTAGTCAGAGTGTTGCGCAACTCTTTGGACTTCTGTGTCACATAAGTCTATGGAAGCTCAGTCTTTCAGTATGTTTAAGGTACAGATTAATGGATTTATGATTGCCATTGGCATAATGGCAACCAATAGTCATGGGATGGGGTGGCTAAAAGGTATTGAAATGTTTGATCAACTCACAATTGTATTGAATGGTGGGCAGGGTTAGATCGCCTACTCCTGTTTCTATGTTCCCATCACAAATTATTGACGTTTTGGGTGTGTACCTTTTCATTAGTGCACACATGAAGGGCAGGGTCAGTTTGTACAGTTCGCTGGATGGCTAGTTTGTGACTCAAGAGTGATGCCAACAGCATGGGTTCAATTCCTGCACCAGCTGAGGCTACCATGAAGCATTCTTCTTCTAAACCTCTCCCTCCGCTTGAGGCGTGGTGTCTCTCAGGTTAAACCACCACCAGTCATCTCTGCCTAATGGAAGTGCGGTGCTCTAGGATTATGGCAACTTCAGCTTTTCACTATACTTCTAATTGGTGATTGAATTAGTCAACTTGTTAACAACCAAAAATGCAAGTGTTCAATTGATTGAAAATCAAGTTTTTGACTAGCTGATCGTAGTTGACCTAGTCAGGCTGTGATGACTAACTAGTTGGTCTTCTAACCTGTTCAGTTTTCATTAACATTTTACAAAGGAGCACTGTTGTGGTACTTGCTTAGCTGCAGAAATAGCCAGAAAGTGGAGCACAGTAAAATCTCTTGTGGCCATGGTTTGCTGGAGGGCATTATAACTCATTACGCCACTCCAAAATGATCAAGAATATCTATTTCATCCATGAGAATGCATTATTTAACTTTACTATTAACAATATTTCAATCCTATACTGCGATAAGAGAGAAAATAAAAAAGGGAATAAATACTCAAGAACTACGAGACTTATATAAAGACAAATGGAGTTTATTCAAACCTTTGAAAAAGGAAAGCATGGCGTATAAATCATGAATAAAAAGCTTACAGGCACCTTCATTGCTTCTCAGCCTCATAAGCATCTTTTGTATATGCACTTGCATCTTTTGAGCTGCCTGGCTGATGCCTCACAGTCCTATCTCATGGAAGTTCTTGAGATGACACTATGTAAATGGAGTTAAAAGCCTCCAAACTCTCTCATAAATTGATTTCACAGCTAAACTACTTTGTAAACAAGAATGAATATCAATGGTACTGAAGGCAGATGTGTACAGTTATAAATTTCTGTTTGCTTAATAAGACAATATACTATTTAAATGAATGTTTTACGGGGAGCAGGGGAAACAACATAGAAAACAAAGGCATGATTTCTTCTGCAGATGATTAGTAACTCAATGAATTCTCAATGAGAGAAGGTGATTGAACAAGTAACTGGGTTTCCTCAGTAACATTGATAGAATATAATAATTATGCTCATATGCATAGAAGCATGTAGCTTCTACAAATGAAACAAAGAGCATCAGTACTCTTTAAAGACTATATTAAGGGCAGCATTCATTTCATAGATTAAAGGAATTTTTTTCAAAAGTTTCAGATGAGCCTCCAGAAGTTTCTAACACAAAAAAAGAATGCATTTATCAATACTTGATATGAACTGTGAGTTCGTTGTTGGGGGCTGTGACAGAAACCTGGTAGGTGGGCAATTAATTAATTACTTACCAGCTCAGATCACAACCACTTCCAGTTTTAACCTGCTGTTACAGTGGAGTCTCATGCTGTATGACTCTATGACTCTAGGTTGGGGTCTGATTACATCAACTGGCATCAAATGCAATTTAAAATTGGGCCTGAGCAGAGAGAGACATGATGTTCTTTCCTGTTAGGCAGAAACAGGGCTGTTGACAGAAAAGGCTTCATCAGGTCTTTGAAAAACTTTGACTTGTGGGTCTCAATGGAGCAATGCTCCCACTCTAGACCTCAGAATATCACAGCTGCCCCTTATAAAGCTTCCTCAAACTGATCCCTGGCAGTTAGTCAGAAGGCCAGCAATAGCGCTACATCTTCATATTTGTTCCAGGTAAGAATCTCCTGCCGCTTTCAGATTTGCTTCTTCTTTCCAACCTCAGAAACCTTGGAGGAATCTTCTAGAACATTGCATACTTAAAAATCATCTTACTGAAAAGACTGTGGCTGACTTAAGTCCAACAAACATGCAGCACAAGGCCGTATCTAAGATATACTAAGTTGCTAATAGAATTACACACATTTTATTCTATCTAGGAAGGTGGAAGTAAACTCCTGTGAAGGAATAAATCTACAGTTACTTGCTCACTATATATATTTGAACTCTTTCCACAAGTTTTCCACATATTTTAGCTACGGATACAGTGGCAGATTACCAAAAAGCTCATACTTTAATGTTTACTGCTTTGCCAATGGTAATTCTTTTTATGATAAATATCATTGAAATAATAGAAAAGAATGATTATAGCTGTGGCATCAATTAAAAACCTATCGAGTGTTCACATAAAAAGTTATTTAGTGTCTTGTAGCGTAACAAAATTCAAATAGCTCGTTCAATTGAAATGGATATGAAATATTATATATATCTGAACCACAGTCAACCATTTACTTGCCATTTATTTTTATTATAAATCCTATTTTAAATCTGTTGTCACACTGAATGAACCCATTGCGAGCCTAGATGGTTTTGTTCAACCTCTTTATTGTTAAAAAATTAAAATAAGTCTGAAATGCCTGATTTTTTTTTTAACCTGAACAACACTGGCTCAGATCAAAGCATCTTTTGAGTCAATTCTCATTAACTGAGGTTTCTTGCTTGTCTCATGATTTCATGCATCAAACCATTCCTCCACTTTCTTCTTAAAATTATACTCTGTTGACATTTTGCCACTCCAGTAAACATGCTAGCCCATCTGATAACATTAAAACCTTTTTTTTAGATTATAGAATAGTATATCTGAATATATAATGTCAGTGGAACCTAATTTTGCAAACTTGTATTGGTAACATTTAATTACAGTAACTTTCTCCCTTAGTTTTGATAGAAATCCATTTCGTCACTAGCAGGGGAATTCCTCTTTGTGTTAAAGCTAATGCATGTTCTCAGTGAATGTTATATATAGTAATTTAGTGCATTAACACATTTTTGTCCAGCCTCCTGAAATTCCTTCAGGGAGCAAACTGAATTAATGTGCACCAATGCACTGACCCTACCGTGCTATTTTTTTGGTCCGTTAATTATCAATGAAAGATGAATATACTAATTTGCTCATATGTGCTTTCCAGCTCACACGGCATTAATCACAGCCAGTGTAGTGGTGGTAAAGTAGTGGAAAGAGTGATTAGATGTCCAAAAAAGAGAAGAGCATGAGATATGGAAATGGACGACTCAGTGCTGTAGGCAATATGCCAGCCTGGGCACACTAGCTTATCTCAATATACTAGATAGATTGGATTGTCAAAGAAAATTTTCAGCATCTGCACTGGAGATTTTGGTCTTCCATTAGAACTTACTAAAAGTCTGTAACTTGGTTGCTTTGAGCTTGTTTTGGCTGAGATGCTCCATTGTAGCCTTCAGCCATACATGCTCTAAGTGACACTTTGGCTGGCAGGGAGAAAGGCCCTTGCTGAAAAAACTAGCAAGAGTCAGACTTTAGTCGTTGGCAGGTTGAGCATGGTTGGTGCTGCCAGAGACATTTTCTGCACAGATTTCCTATAGTCAAATCCATCCAAGAATTGAAATTCACATAACCCTGAATATTTGAGGACGTACTGAGGATGCCATGGGCAAAGAGTTATTCTGTAATGTTTCAAACGAATATAAGAAATAGGAGCAGGAGGAGACCGTGTGTCACTCAGTCATTCAATACAATTATGTCTAATCCTATGCCTCAATTCCACTTTCCCACCCGCTCCCCATATCCTTTGATTCTCTGAGAAGTCAAAAATCAGCCTCTCAAACCAAATATGTTCCAAGATGAAGCATTCCTTCCGTGGTCAAGAATTTTAAAAATGCAGAACTCTTTGAGTGATAAAGTTTTCCTGCTGATTTGCATTGACTCCAGTTTTGCCAGGGCTCTTTGATGCTATACTCAGTCAAATGTTATTTTGATATTGAAGGCAATCATACTCACCTCATCTCTGGATTTCAGGTCTTTTGTCCATGTTTGGACCAAGCTAGATTGAGGTCAGAAGCTGTTGGGGCCTAGAAAAACCCAAACTGAATAAATATGGGCAGGTAATTCTTTGCAAGCACGACTTGATAGCTCTGTTGACAACCCCTTCCAACGACTTGGGGATGATCATGTGAAGACTGATAGGGTGGTAATTGACTGGGTTGGATTTGTCCTGCATTTTATGGACAGGACATACCTGGGCAGTTTTCCATATTGATGGGAATATGCCAATATTGTAACTGTACTAGAAAATCTTGGCTAGGAATGTGGCTAATTCTGGAAAACAACCTTCAGTAGAATAGCTGGAGTTTTATCAGGCCTCATAGCTTTTGCAGTGTACAATAACTTCAACCATTTCTCAATATCATGTGGAATGAATTGGTATAGCTGAAGACTAGCATCTATGATGTTGGGAATCTCTAGAAGAGGCCAAGATGGATCATCTACTCAACATTTCTGTGGCTGAAAATGGATGCAAGTCCTTCAGCCTTTTCTTTTGTATTGATGTGTTTAGCTCTCATGTTATAGTCCTGTGTTGTAGCATCACCAGATTGACACCTAATTTTTGGTCACCCTTGCTGCTGCTCCTGACATGCCCTCCTACATTCTTCATTGTATCAGGGTTGATCTCCTGGCTTGATTATAATTTCTCAGCATCTACTTTCTTTATTTCAGAATTTTTCAATGAGATTAGCTCTCATTCATGTAAACTCCAGAGAGCCTAGGCCCATTTTACACATTCTCTCATGCTCACATAAAACTCTCATCACAAGAACTAATCTAGTGAAACTTTGCTGCCCCAACTTAAATAAAGTATATCCTTCCATAAATATGGAGAGCAAAACTGCACATAACAGTCCAGGTTCAATATTGCTAAAACCCTTTACAATTGATGAAGGATTTTCTTTTCTCCAGTTCTCTTATATTAAGGGCCAACATGCTGTTCAACTTCTTAACTGTTTGCTATTCCTGATTGCTAACTTTGTGTTTTCCTTGAATGAGAATGCCCATGTCCCTCTGAACTGCAACTTAGAAAGTTCTATACATTAAAAAACAATTCTGCTTTCATATTCTTATGACCAAAGTAAATAACTTCAAACTTTCCCACATTATGTCCAGCTTGTTATCTTGTTGACTGCTTACTTTACTGGGCTGTATCCTTTTGCAGCCCCTTTGTGTCCTCCTCACTGCTTAGTCATACCACACATTATAATATCAGCAAACTAAGATACATTACTTTGTCTTTTCATAGAAGTTATCAACCAGATTTTAAATAGCTGTGACCTTTGTACCTTCTACGAGTCACAATTTGCCAATTTGAGAATGCTGTGTTTATTTATTTCAGGGAATATGTTCATCCCTGGGAAGGCCAGCATTTGTTGCTCATCTTTTAAATGCGCCTGAACTAAATGGCTTGCTAGGCTATTTGAGAAAGCAACTCAGAGTTAATCACATTGGATCTGGAATCACATGTAGGCCAGACCAGGTAAGAATGATAGACTTCCTTCTTAATATGACATTAATGAAGCAGATGGGGTTTTACAATAATCAGTGTAGTTTCAGGGTCGTCATTTCTAGTTTTCAATTCCATATTTATTAATAATTATAGATTAATTCCACAGCTGCCATTTGAACCCATGTTCCCAGTGTATTAAATAGGGCCTTTGGATTGCTAGCCCATTGACATTGCCACTACACTACTACATGCCCCCTCCCAGGATTCTTGCTTCCTGAATGTTAATCAATGTTCTCACTCTTCATGGAGGTTTTCATAAACATCATTCCTGAAAACTCTCTCGGGATATTCATCAACTGGGAGCTGCACTCATCTCCCAATCATCTTTCATCTGAAGATGCCTTTGCATACCATCTTGAAAATAATCTCAAAGGTCAATGTGATTAGCCTCTTATTAAGATATTTGTAACTCTAAAACACATTTGTTATAATGTATTACTCCTATATGACATTGTTCTGGAAGAAGGAACTTTGGAGACTTTCTTAGAAGTCCACTGATGTCCTAATGCTATGTATAGCAGATCTCAAACTTCTTCCAATGTTTTAATTAGTGGCTTTATGGAAAGACTCTCTTAGTTTGAGGGGTCCTTCTGTCACTTGTTCAGAGAAGGTGAATGCAAGAGATTGGCAGTAACTTATTGTTCTGTATTGATGGCACATAACTGTTGGAAGCTGAGTATTCTTGTGGAGCAGCGGCTATTGCTCTCTGAATCCCTCTCTTGTGGTAATTTGGAATCTGCCTTCAGCTTTATTATAGTTACTGATTATAATGCCTTGAATTTTTTAACTGTAAAACCATGACTACATCATTTCACATACTTTTTTAAAAGCCCTACCTTTGTGGTGACATGTCGATTGCCCTCGTCAGGTATTTTATGGTCATTTGCAGACGCAAGAGCTCTTACCGTACAGCATTGTCCATCTATTTACAAACTTCTATAACCTGTTGTAAAAGAAGATGGGTTGTTGAAGCATCTTCAGTTTCATAGTCCCATGAGGTCTGAATAACAGATCATCTGGATGTTTTGGTAACAAAGTCAGCTTTCTGCACTAGTCAACTATTCTACAAACTCTGATAAAAGAGAAATGCTACAGATACTGGAAATCTGAAATAAAACGGAAAATGCGAGAGAAACTCAACAGGTCTAGTATCATCTAAGGATAGAGATACAGAGCTAAGATTTCAAGTCCAATATTCAAAGGTGATACTTCAGCACAGTCCTGTGGAAAGCTGAACTGCCAGAAGTGTCATCTTTTCAATAAGATGTTAAACAGAGGCCCTGTCCATCCTCTCAGATGTTGTAAAAGATCCCACAGCATCAGTTCAAAATATCAAGGGAGATATTTCCAGAGCCCTGACCAGTATTTATCCTCAATCAATGTCACTGAAGCAGGTTATCTGCTCATTATGACATTGCTGTTTGTGGAACTCAATTAATGTAAATAGGCTACCGTATTTCTAACATTAGGGCATTGACTTTTACATAAATTCCCTTCTTAATGGCATTGTAGGTCTACCTACAGTTTATGGGCTGTAGCAGTTCAAAAAGGCAGTTCACCATCACCTTCTCAAGGGTATCTAGGTATGGGCAATAAATGGTGACCAGTCAGCAACATCCAAGTCCAATGGGTCAATGAAAAGAATGTTGAAGTCAGAGGAACTCTGGTGATCCATTAAATCCAGCCCCATGTTTCCAGATGGCTCAGCCAGTTGTATATGGCAATGAGAATCTTTAACTCCTGCATGAGAAAACATAACTTCCAAGTCTGAAGAAGGGTCCCGACCTAAAATGTCAGCTTTCCTGCTCCTCTGATGCTGCCTGGCCTGCTGTGTTCCTCCAGCTCCACACTTTGTTATCTCTGACTCCAGCATCTGCAGTTCTTGTTATCTCAGTGATTTATAACTTCCAAAACATTTTGTTTGTTATCATCACCTCTGACAGTTGTCATACTACTGTTCCTAAAAGGGGATGGATATCACTTTGTGCTAATTGAGCAACTTAATAGTAATTAATGCTGGTTTCTACTATTTGATTCACTTACCTTACTGTAGCTGTCAGGTAAAACCCAGTAAAACTGAAAATGATGTAAGAATAGCTCAGTTATGCAACAGTAACCAAATGTGGAAATATTGAAGTACATGAGAGGAAGACTAATATCATGTGATTAGAAAGACAAGAATTGTTCTTCTAAAGCACCGTCAAATGACATCAGATTATAATGAATTTGTGCTTTACAAAGTTGGATATTATTGTCAAATGATTCAATATGTTTAAATTAACAGACTGCATTCTTGAATTTAATCAAGTGAAGTTTACGATGTAACTAACTCCCACAATCTGCGAGAATTCATTCCTGTCAAGAAGAGCACAGGTTAGATGAAGTGTAGAGAGCTTTTTCAATTACGCCAAGCAAAGCGTTTGAGTTCAGCACCTCACTTTATGCCAGTGTGAGGCTTCCATTTGCCTCCCCTTCTATCCTATGGTCTTTTGAATGAAATTAGGGCTAATTGGTGACAATTGATGGACAGTTTACTGTTACTGACTCATGTCTGTTGGGAATTGGATTGAAACTAACTTCTAACAGCCACCTGAGAGAGCAGGTCCTCATCCCATCTGTCATAACACATAATTTATTCTTGAAAAAATATCATTTCACTGTCATTCTTAATTTCAGCATTTAGCAATAAATGTTCATTATAATTTGAATCGCTTTGCTCTGAGATAGTATTGAAGATTGTGCTTTTACAAATAACAGTTAATTTAGAAATTATGTATGAAACAGGTTTATTAAAGCCATGCTTCATATCTGCGACACTGTCATTGAAGCCAAAAACATCAGTAGATATAAATGGTGTAAAGTAACTTGTTACAATATTAAGACAATAATCCACGGGAGGAAAGCAAACTTCAACTGTCCATTAGACTTGAAGTGCACTTTCTATAACTGATTCTGTTATGGGGGAGCAATTTCAAAATTTGAAGATGCCATGAATCTTGGAAGTGTAGTAAAGAGTAGCGAAGACAATTAAAGGGCAGAATTTTCTCTGTGGTCAATGGCAAGATTTGGGACACAATCGCATGAGGAGCCCAACAAGACCTATTGCGATGTCAGAAGCAATTCTCTGCATCTTTGGTGCATCTGCTGGACTTCAGGCAAGTTTCTCAGCAGGCAGCGATGAGTTACCAGTTAAGAAAGATTATTACTTGTTAAATGCCTTAAATGACACAACTCATCTCATTAATATTCAGCTTTCTATTTTACCAATCGCGCCAACTAGATGTTGAGAATTCTCAACATGGAGGTCAGAGCGGATACCTGGGAAACCATCGCTGGCTGCAAAGACCAATCAGGCTGCTCAATGTGCAATAGCATCTCAGGGCATAGGACCAGCCATAGGCACCAGCTGCACTCATTCCTTTTCCATGGGCATGGCATCCGATATTTTTCAAGCCTTCAGGATCATCACAGTATACGCCGATCCACTTGCAGGTCACTTAGGAAGAACAGAACTCCAATGCAGGACACAACAGCAACTAGCATTGAAAGACTGCAAGGATACTTTGTGCATAGGGACAGGCATTATGTCATTGTTCTTTGCAAATTAAACAGTGGCATCTAACTGATACCGAAGTTAGCAGCAATGATATAACAGCAGACAAATGCTGGTGAAAAGTACCTCATCACATGTGGAACATCCAAGTTGCTGTGAGAGAAAAGGAACATTGTTTTATCATATGCCACATAAGTATGATGATAGACTCCACTGAGTATATGAAGAGTTTCGTGGTTGGTGTGGGTCTGGGAAGGGAATGGGTCAGAGCACAGAAGGTTATCACTTTTTGATGGAATGTGTTCACCACCTTCACCACGTTGGTACACATACTAAGATGAGGGCTGTGTTGGTGCAGATGACATGGTTCCAGTGATGTGGTTCCAATACTTGGGCTGGTCAGGAGGGGCCCTACAGTATAGTTTGAATAGAGTTTGCTGCATCATCATTCTGTGCTGTGCTCTGTACAATTGAAGCAGGAAATAATGTGATGTGATAGATGTTGAGGAGCATGAAATCAAGAGGATGACAGGGCTCAGCTGAGTCGGACACTACAGACCAGACAGGACCAGATTGACATCCAGTTCTAGTACAGGAGCTAGGTGCAGGGGACCATCATGGACTATAGAATAGTTGTTAGTCATGATACCAGCATTTGGTTTGCTTTGTGAGGGTGAACTACAGTCTTGATTTGTTTTATTTGTACTCACTTTTGTTAGCTGTAAGTAAAAGCTCATCTGAATGTAGCTAAGCTCAGGTACACTATGTGACCTGTTGATTAAACGCTGACTACAGTGAGAGAATGGAATTTGTATGCGTGAAGCAGTGTCACCTATGTGCTGTGAGAAGTGTGGCCTTGTTGCCACAGTGAGGGCAACGGCAGATAGCCAATCCCTGAACGACTGCACAGTGGTCTTCTATAGATGATGAGGATGCATGGGATGTCAGTCTTTGGGCACATATGTACTGAGTGCCGAGTTACTTTGGGAATGTGGTGAGTTGGGGCTGGAATTGTGCAAGAGTGAAGCTATAAGAATGGGGTAGGTAGTTAATGAGGCAAGTTTCATAAGATACAGTGAGAAATCTTGCCAGGCCTAGTGACAAGAAATCCTCCAGAAAATTTGACACAGCTGGCACTTAGCCAAACAAAACGTAAGATTCAGCTCATAGGCTTTGTAACAAAATAGGCAGGCTGGTGGAATGGGTGGCTCACTTGTCACCTTAAATTCAAAGGGAAAAAACATGAGGTGATGTATTTTGGAACAAAGATGGATTAGAGACAATAAATGCTAAATGGTAGTAGGACAGCTCAGGGAGGCAGTGCCATGATGGTAATGTCATGGGACAAATAATCCAGATCTCAGGCTAATGTCCTGGGGCATGCATTCGAATGCCACCATGGTTTAAAATTTGAATTCAGTCAAATCATGAATTAAAAAACTAGTCTAATAACTACCATGTCATCATTGACAATTGCTGTAAAAACTCATCAGGTTTACTGACATCTTTCAGAGAAGGAAATCTGCAATGGCTTACTGGTCTGATCTCCATGTGACTCAAGACTTACAGCAATGTAATTGACTTTTCACTCCCCTCTGAAATGGCATGGAAATGAATTTAACGTCAGCAGTCCCAAAGAAAAGAATAATAAAAGGTAAACAAAGCAGTTAATAAAGCATATGACATCCTTGGATTTCTAAATAGAAGCAAGGAATATGAGAGCCAGAAAGTAAAGTTAATTTATATAAAGTACTTGTTGGGCCACAGCTGTAGCATTCTGTCCAATTCTGAGTAGAACCCTTTCGGAAGATTGTTAAGGTTTAGGAAAGGGTAGAACAGGATATCCTAGAGTGATTCCAAAGATGGGTGATTACAGTTATATGGATAGACGAGAGATGCTGCTACCATTCAACTTAGAGTAGAGACTAATTGGATACTTCATAGTGGTATTTTTAAATAATGAAGGATTTATTAGAAAAAAAAAGGAGAATCTATTTCCAATAGCTATGGAGTTGATAATGATAAAGCAAAAATTTAAGATCTTGGCAAAATAAACTGATAACTTGTATTTTACGACCAAGTCTGGAGAGGTTAATGAATTCCTTTCTTTTCACTCTTGATATTGATTATAACAGAGATCAAATTTTTGAAAAGTCATGATTTTTGTTTCCTTAATTCAATATAATCTTGCACAGTTAAAGATATATGAAAAAGTAAGAAAACCACTGGCTGAGGAACTGAATAATTACTTCGCGTCAGTCTTCACGGTGGAAGACACGAGTAATCTCCAAAAAATTCAAGTGAGTCATGGGGCAGAGCTGAGTATGGTGGCCATCACCAAAGAAAAGGTGCGAGTAAAACTGTTGGCCTGAAGGTGGATAAATCATTTGGACCAGATGGACTACACCCCAGAGTTCTAAAGGAGATAGCTGAAGAGATAGTGGAAGCATTAGTGGTGATCTTTTGGAAATCGCTCGAGTCGGGGGGGTCCCAGAGGACTGGAAAATCACTAACGTGACACCCCTGCTTAAAAAGCGAGTAAGGCAAAAGACAGAAAATTACAGGCTGATTAGTCTAACTTCGGTCGTGGGTAAGATTTTAGAGTCTATTGTAAATAATGAGATTTTTGAATATTTGGATGTGCATAGTAAAGTAGAGCAAAGTCAGCATGGTTTCATCAAGGGGAGATCATGCCTGACAAATCTGTTAGAATTCTTTGAGGAAGTACCAAGCAGGGTAGACCAAGAAGAGCCAATGGGTGTTAACTACCTGGGCTTCAAGAAGGCGTTTGACAAGGTGTCGCACAGGAGGCTGCTGCATAAGATAAGGGCCCATGGTGTAAGAGGCAAGGTACCAGCATGGAAAGAAGATTGGCTGTCTGGCAGAAAGCAGAGAATGGGGATAAAAGGGTCTTTCTCAGGATGGTAGCTGGTGACAAGTGATGTTCCGCAAGGGTCAGTGTTGGGACCACAACTTTTCACTTTATACATTAATGATCTAGATGAAGGAACTGTGGGCATTCTGGCTAAATTTGCAGATGATACAAACATAGGTGGAGGGACAGGTAGTATTGAGGATGTGGGGAGGCTGCAGAAGGATTTGGACAGGTTAGGAATGTGGGCAAAGAAGTGGCAGATGGAGTACAATGTGGGAAAGTGTGAGGTCATGCACTTTGGTAAGAAGAATAAAAGCATGGACTATTTTCTAAATGGGGAGAAAACTCAGAAGTCTGAAGTGCAAAGAGACTTGGGAGTTCTAGTCCAGGATTCTCTCAAGTTAAATTGCAGGTTGAGTCAGTAGTTAGGAAGGCAAATGCAATGTTTGCATTTATTTTGAGAGGACTTGAATATAAAAGCACAGATGTACTTCTGAGGCTTTATAAGGCTCTGGTCAGGCCACATTTGGAGTATGGTGTGTAGTTTTGGGCCCCATATCTCAGTAAGGATGTACTGGCCCTGGAGTGGGTTCAGAGGATGTTCACATGTATGGTCCAAGGAATGGAAAGCTTAACATATGAGGAACATTTGAGAACTCTGGGACTATACTCATTGGAGTTTAGAAGGATGAGGGGGGATCTAATTTAAACTTACAGAATACTGAATGGCCTGGACAGAGTGGACGTTGGGAAGATGCTTTCATGGTAGGAGAGACTAGGACACGAGGGCACAGCCTTAGAGTAAAGGGAAGACCTTTTATAACAGAGATAAGGAGAAACTTCTTCAGCCAGAGAGTGGTGAATCTATGGAATTCACTGCCACAGAAGGCTATGGAGGCCAGGTCATGGAGTACATTTAAGACAGAGATAGATAGGTTCTTGATTATCAAGGGATCGAGGGTTATGGGGAGAAAGCAGGAGAATGGGGTTGAGAAATTTATCAGCCATGATTGAATGGCGGAGCAGACTCGATGGGCCGAATGGCCTAATTTCTGCTCCTATGTCTTATGGTCTTATGGTCTTATAACCAGATCTCTTGAGTTAACAAAGTTAAGCAATTAATTTTGTATAAAACTTACTTTAAGTAGAAAATATCATAAATGCAAAACTCATCTCAAATTCTGTGACTTACATGCAAACATACAGAAACCGAATTAGTTGAAGGGTGAAGCAGGCAGTTGGAAAAGAGTTAATATCAACAGTAGAAAATATAATATACACTTCACTGGTAGTGTTGAAACCCCAGTGGCATTGTGGCCAATGCAAGCTGTTTGTCTTCTGGACACTGTCTTTTTGAAACAGCAATTCATCCCTTTTTGTGCTTTAAGTTTCTTTTATTTTAAATTCTCTGTGTTATAACCCAAAATATAACAGATGTAGCTTCTGAATTTGAAACAAAACTGTAGAGAAAAAAACTGATGTTACAGTTCCATAATGTAGACTTTCTAAATATTATTGACTCCTGTAACAAACAGATATAAAAGCTTATAATCATAGCATTTCTTAAGGGGTTGTTTCAATCATGTGTTAGCTAGATACTGGCGCACAGTGGGCTCAATCAGTACCAATAAATGACTTTTGATCTCCCATTATCAAAGCTATCAAGATACCATTAAAATAGAGGTGCGTATCTTCAGCCATTTCTTGGCTTAATGAGTTTTGGTGGACTCTCTTTGTAATTGGCAGTCAAGAAGATTTTACAAGGTGTTCCAGTGATGGTATGTGTAATGTTCTGTGGAGGACCTGCCAAAACATTTTTGCTATTAATCCACTTCAGGTGGTTTAGAATGTTGTACAATTTTTGTATTTGACATCTTAACCGTTTTAAAACATAGTTTCCTGGCTCATTTTAAGTTGTCCTCTTTTAAACAGAAGTCCCACGTGTTAAATCAGTTGATTGAATTAAAGTTCAATTGTTCACATATTACAATATCACAGCATATGAGGAATTTTTTTTTGTTAGGATTTGGAATGCATGGCCTGATAGGATGGTGGATAAAAATTCAATGGTAGCTCACTGAGATAAATACTTCAAGGACATAAAAATAAAGACATAAAGGCTAGGAGCAGGAGAGCGAAAGAATCTGGGCGTTTCTCTGAAAGAGCTGCAGAGGGTTTGATAGGCCAAATGGCCTCCCCCTAAGCTGCACGATTCTACGATTTTATGAAAGCAAGACTGGTTAGAATGCAGTTGGAGATTTCTAAGACTCCCCATCTGTGTTTGAAATCCTAAAAACTGGGTATTTGTTAAGTCAGCATTGGATCAGAATCACAATCAGAGATTGATTATGGTGTCAAGGGTGAACCAAGGAGAGTTTGTTTAATATGCCTTACAAACTTTGCCTGGACATAAATACCTGGATTTTCAATGTTGACTCAAACTGACACAAGTTGGTGGTGTGTCCAAAGCCACAGTCAGCATGTATAAACCATATTCAGATTCTGGTCTGATTTAAAGGCTTACTGTGCATTGCAGCATTTATTGCTTCTTGCAGATCGCCAGGTTCTCAAGGTGGAAAATCGGCTGCTTTTGCACATAAACATTGTTCTGGAAATGGGGAAAGGTGAGGACTTGTTGAAAAAGGTGCAGACGCCAAAATACATGGACTTTACATGGAAAGTGACTGAGCTCAATTTCCAGATCAGAGCGTAATTTGGATAAATATTTGTATCCACTCCAGTATGACATTGAGCAGGCAGAAATGCACCGATAATGTCAATGTAGACCAAAGATTCATCAGCAGGATTTTGTCTAATCAATGCCTCTACAACTGCTATAGTTCGAAAAATCAAATCAAATCCAGCTTTGATTTTCTTGACAAATGATTAGAGATGTCAGCGAATTATAGAAACATGGAATCATAGAATCCCTACAGTGTGGAAGCAGGCCATTTGGCCCATCAAGTCCACACTAACCCTCCGATCAGCATCCCACCCAAGCCCACTCCCCTGCAACATCCCTGTAACTCTGCATTTCCCATAGCCAATCTACCTAACCTGCATGTGTTTCGACTATGGGAGGAAGCCGGAGCACCCGGAGGAAACCCATGGAAACAATGGGGAGAATGTGCAAACTGATTTAAATGCCATTCCAAGATCACCTGTTGTGCCTTCAGATAAGTTGTGGACATGATGTAGCGGTGACCTCCATTGGGAAACATAAAAATGGTCATGACAATACTTTTGGCTACAGTTCAGCATTATCAAATAGCATTACACATGTCTGCAGGCACTGCCTCAGAAAGCCATGGTTCCTCAGTGGTTTATCACCAAAGGATGTACATGGAATTGTTGTTGAAAACCCACTTCCTTATCTTTCATTTGAATTGGTTCTGTGATTCTGCAGTGATATGTATTTATTAGCAGGACTCAGGTTTCCTTTATATCTACGCCTCTGCAATTTTGCAACAACTTCATCTCATGACTGAGCTTTAAAAGATACATTTTTGGAATTTTCTACAATCAAACACAGGCAGAATTTATTGCAGGGGAAAATACTGTGCATGCTGGAGAACTGCAACACATGAAAGAAATGCTGGAGAAACTCAACAGCTCTGGCAGCAGTTGTGGAGAGAGAACCAGAATTAAAACTGATTACTAACCTGTGGTGTTTTACTGGGCAAGCTGGGTACTTTGGGTAGCCTCAAGCATGAAAGGAATTTTGTTAACATAAGATGGTGATGGGCTTACAGAACACTGTGCAGGAGCAGAAAAAACAAATTTGGAAAAGTAAGGTAAAGACTTCAATCTTGTTGCTCTTTGTAATTAAATTCTTTAAATGGATTTAAATTAAATGTCACAGTGAAAATTAATCAAGGAGAAAATCTGTCTAGCTTGGCAGCATGGTGGCTCAGTGGCTAACACTATTGCCTCACAGAGTCAGGGACCCAGGATTGATTCCACCCATGGGTGACTGTCTGTGTGGAGTTTGCAAGTTCTCCCTGTGTCTGCATGAGTTTCTGCCAGGTGCTCTGGTTTTCTCCTACAGTCCAAAGATGTGTAGGTTAGGTGGGTTGGCCATGCTAAGTTGCCCCATAGTGTGCAGGTTAGATGGGTTATCCATGGTAAATGCAAGGTTACAGGGATAGATTGGTGGGCTGGGTCTGAGTTGGATGCTGTTCAGAGAGTTGGTGCAGATTCGATGAGCTGAATGGCCTCTTTCTACACTGTAGGGATTCTATGATCCCTCTGCCATGGATAAAACCTCAGTGACAATGGGCGAGGGCTCTGAAGTGGCCATAATTAGTCTCAATTGGCCAATGGTAAGTGGACAGATGCAGCAGACACGATGCCAATTTAACATTTCTCTTCTTCTCCCTACCTTCTGAATTGCCATCTAGCTCATGGGAGAACCATAAAATACAGCCTCACATTTCTCACTTTTGTTGAGAATTACACAGATGCATTTTTGTTAATTTCTGTTAGCAATTTTTATGTGGAGTCAGTTGCAAAGTGTCAGGGAACTTAAAACCACTTATGCTTGTTTTCTGTCTCTCACAGTGATGCAAAGTTTTCCTTTCTATAATAAGAAACATTAAATTTACTAAGGAAGTGACTACTTTGTTAAACAATCAAGTGAATCAGGATCAATATTTAAGTTTCAGTGATTTACAATCAAATTGTTCACAGGTGAAGGATGAAACTCTTTTCAATAAACTCCATAGCTTTGGTGAAAACTCATTTATAGCTACTTTAACAAAACCGTGTCAGGTTATCATTCTTACATACATCAATTAATATCTTTTGATGAAAACAAAGAAACAATAATTCTGCTGATTTCACTGATTCCTGGAATTTATTTGTCTGTAGTTATTAAAATTAATTTAGTGTAAAATTAACCAGTGCAATTTCATGCACGTCAGGAAGCCCACTCAGTTGAACTTCTGTAGGACACCAAATGTTACCATAGAGCTCATAGAACTTTTAGCAAATTCGGATGAAGTATCTCTAGAAAATCATGCTTCCTGCATCCACTTGGAATTTTGGTAGTCTCTTTACTGAGACAATTGAAAACAACATTGTTACAAAATGATTAATAACTTTCCATAAATGCTACTTTGGAACCTAAAATTTGTATCAAAAAGGATGCTGTCCTGAAAACAATTAACAGCCAATTAAACAAATGCCAAAAGTAACAAAATGGGACTGCTTATGAAATAACTATTAGACAGAAAGCAATTTCTCAAAAGTTAAATTCATCCAAAAAAGATTTCTCAAAAGAAAGCCTGATGTGGAATGGGCTTAGTATATCTTCAAAAGACCATCTGTCATGCTGTTCCTCCTCACTCTTTCCCTCGTTCAGGGACAAGTAAAATTTGAATTTGGCACATTTTTTTTGGTTGTTTACAAACAGCCGTGATGCCTGATAAACCAGGCGAACAATAGCCTTTTTGGAACAAACTAGCAGTCAAATGTTTGCTGTGGGCAGCTCTTCACCCTGTGAAATTCCCAAGCCATGTGACATACTCTAGGGCCCCTAAATCCTGCTACTTCCATGTGCTTGGTGTGTGTTCACATCTGCAAGATTGCAAGACTTCATCCCCTCCAAGGAGCTGATTAGGGAGAGATTAAGGAAAAGAAAAAAAATGCAAACCAATTAAGAGTTGATAAATGATTAAAAAAAAATCATGAATCCCAGCAAATAATTACCGCCTCGGTATGTGAAGCAAGTTGGGTATTAATCTGTACCAAATCTGGTGATTCGTTTTTCAGTTTTCTGAAACCCAACGGAAGATTTCGATTAAATATTTTTCTAGGCTTTATGTTATAGGGCATAAAAGGGACTAAAATCAAAGCAATTGTATCTTTTAAAGTGTGTCATTTTAATGTGCACAAAAAAGAGAATGTTCACTGGAAAGATGTGATTATTCATCTCTGCACTAATTGTCCTATGATCATTAGTGGACAGCAAACAGCTGAGTATTGGATTCACCCATTTATGTCTGAATAAAAATATATATAAAGCAAGATGATAAGAATTAAGAATTCTGTAAATTAATGTTCTATATTATTGTCTTGGGAAGGTCTCATGCAGACAGCATCATTTCAAAATGTTCTAAGCTCCTTGTCTACGTTGTTTGCATACCCCTGCAAAATGGCACAATCCTTTCTAACACTGAACTGCTGCATTTGTTGATATTAAACAATAAAATACTTCACACTTTTAGACTGATGCAATTTAAAGTCTGCAAAACTAAGGTCCTACTTTTGGTTTCACATGTTCAAACTTTTTGTTTTCTTTTGCTAAAATAAAGATGCACAATGAGCAACAACATATAAGAATTTGTATGTTTATAATCATTTATCTAAACAGCAAGGAAGGCTTCATGACCAATTAACAACAAAATCTGAAGTGAATTATGAAAAGCTTGCTCCTGGGACAGGTGTTGCAATTCACCATTTTCTGTGCTCTTTCTGTCTTTACAATTGGACAAATAAATACCAGCAGGCAATATGGTTGCATTAGAACCTACACAAATGGTTCCAAAACAGTGAGAGTTAAATCTGAGGGAGTGAATTTTTCAAATTTCTAAATTAAAACAATATTGAGTAAAAATACAAATGCTTCCAACATGATATATTTGTGGTGAGGCTGTGGTGCTGTTGTTGTAGGGGTTGTACTTTGTGTTACCATGTAGCAGCTTTAGAACAGGAGTAGGCCATTCAGCCCTATGAGTCTGACCCACAAAACTATTATGGCTGATCAAACACTTCAATGCCTTTTTCTCACCACATCCCCATAAGCCTGCACACTGCTGATAATTAGAAATCTCTCAATTTCTACAGAAAACTTATTCAAAGACTGATAATGCCATCCACAGTCTTCTGTGGTAGGGAATAACAAACGTTCACGACCCTGTGAGTGAAAAATATTCCCCTCACCTTGGACATAAGTGACATCCCCCCTATGTTTAAATTGTGCTCTTTGGTTCTGTTCTCCTCAACAAGGGAAACATATTATTTGTATGTACCCTCGTCTATTCCTTTGGCATTTTCTAAGTTTCAATGAGATAACTCTAGAGATAAGATGCCCAATTTGCCAAATATCTACACAGGACAGTTCTGACATCCCAGGAGCCTTCTTTGCACTCTCTCTACAGTATTAATATCTTTCCTGAGATTGGGAGACCAAAACTGCTCACGGTAATTTGGGTGCAGTGTAGCCAAACTCCTATGTAATTGGAGTAAGCAGGATCGGTTCAGGGTTCTCTTTTGTTTGTCGTTTATCTAAATGATTTGGATGAAAATATAGAAGGCATGGTTAGTAAGTTTATGGATGACAACAAAATTGTTGGCATTGAAGACAGTGAAGAAGGTTTTCTAAGATTACAAAGGGATCTTGATCAAATGGGTCAATGGACTGACAAATGGCAGATGGAGTTCAATCTGGATAAATGCAAGGTATTGCATTTTGGTACAACAAACAAAGGTAGGGCTTATACAATTAATATTAGGGCTTTGGGTAGTGTTGTAGAACAGAGGGACCTAGGTGTGCAAGTGCATAATTCTTTGAAGTTTGCATCACATATAGACAGGATGGTTAAAAAGATATTTGACACGCTTGCCTTCATTGCTCAGTCCTCTGAGTATAGGAGTTGAGGCTGTACAGGACATTGATGAGGCCTCTTCTGGAATACTGTTCCAGTTCTGGTTGTCTAGTTATGGGAAGGATATTATCAAGCTGGAGAGGGTTCAGAAGAGATTTACCAGGATGTTGCCAGGTATGGAAGGTTTCAGTTATAAGGAAAGGCAAGACAGGCTGGGACTTATGTCACTGGAACGTTGGAAGTTAAGAAGTGACCTGATAGAAGTTTATAAGATAATGAGAGGTATCGATAGAGTTGTTGGTAGTTGTCTTTTCCCTAAGATGGGGAATTTAAAGACTAGAGGGCACATTTTTAAGGTGAGAGGAGAGAGATTTAAAAAGACATAAGAGGGAAATTTTTTTACACAGAGGGTGGTTTGCATGTGGAATGAACTTCCTGCCGAAGTGGTGGATGCGGGTACAATTACAACGTTTAAAAGACATTTGGATGGATACATGAATAAGAAATGTTTGGAGGGATATGGGCCAGGATCAGGCAGGTGGGACTAGTTTAGTTTGGAATTATATTTGGCATGGACTGATTGGACCAAAGGGTCTGTTTCCATGCTATATGACTCTATGACTCTACTTGTATTATTCAAATCCTCTTGCAGTGAAGGCTAACCTTCCATTAGCCTTGCTAGTAGCTTGCTGAACCTGCATGTTAGCCATCAGTGATTTATCAATAAGAACACCTAGGTCCCTTTACACTTTACACTTTCAAATCTCTTACTATTTTAAAAATATTCTGTACATCTGTTTCTCCTATCCAAGTGGATAACCTCACATTATTTTCATATAATGCTCCATGTGCCATGTTCTTGCCTCTCCAAATCTTCCTGAATCCACATCACATATTTCCTTTGCATCAATTTTGTATGATCCACAAATTTGGAAATATTGAATTTGCACATCCAAATCATTGATACATATTGTGAATAGCTGGAGCCCAAGTACTGATCCTTGTTGTACCCACTAGTCACAGCCTGCCCATGCATGAATGACCTATTTATTCCCACTCTCTGCTTTCTGTCTGTTAGCCAATCATTAATTCATGCCAGTACATTACCTCCCATCTCATGTGCTTAAATCTTTTTAACCAGCCTCCTGTGGAGAATTTATCAAAAGCCTTCTGAAAATTTACGTATGCCATGACAATTGGCTCTCCTTTGTCAATTTTGTTAAGTAACATCTTCAAAAAACTCCAGCAAGTTTGTCAGACACAATTTCACATTTGCAACTGCCCATTCAGATCATTGCCAACCAGCTGTCTATTTATTCTATCCCTTATAGTAGATTCTAGCATTTTGTCTACTCCTGAAGTAAGACTAACATGTCTATAGTTGGCTGTTCTCTCTTTCACTCCCTTCTTAAACGGTGACGTGACATTTGCTACCGTACAATCTACAGGAATCATCTCATAATCTATATTTTGGAAGATAATCACCAATGCATTGATTATCTCAATAGCCACCTCCTTCAACACTCTGGGATAAAAATGAAATGGTCCTGGGTATCTATTAACTTTCGTTCCATTAAGGCTGCAGTATAGTTTCTCGCTAACACTAATTTCCTTCAACTGCTCGTAAGAACACAAGATGTACGAGCAGAAATTTACTAGTTGACAGTCCTCTGTAGTAAAGAATTCCAAAGGTTCACTACACACTGAAACAAAAATCATTCTCTTAGTTCAATAAGGTCACCTTATTTTTCTGAACTCAAATGAGTACAGACCCAATCCGTTCAAACTCTCCTATATACCTGGGATCAACCTAGTGAAAATTCTCTGAAATGCCTCCAATGCTAATATATCATAGATAAGGATACCAGAACTGTTCACAGTATTTCCATTTGTTATCTAACTTACTACTTGGATCTCTACTATTTGGAGATTCCCATCATTTTCCTTGGTGATAACACACACAAAGGAATCATTTAGCTGCTCTGTTATTCCTCTATTTCACACTATTAATTTTCCTGAATCTGCCTTTAGTGGGCCCACATTTGTTTTAGCCAACTGTTTCCTTCCTATGTACCTGCAAAAGCTTTTTCAGTCCATTTTTATGTTACTTGCTAGATGGCATTCATATTCAATTCTTCCCTTCCTCATCAGTTTCTTGGTCCTCCTTTGTTGTAGTCTATAAATGTCCCAATCCTGAGAATTATGATCATTTCAAATGACTTTTTAGGCATTTTCATTTCATGTCTTGAAATCCTGATCTTAATTTGTTAGCCACAGTTGACTCATATTTTCTTAATTTTTGCACATTGAAAGAATGTAACGGTTCTTTAAAGATTACCCATTACCTATGTACAGTCAGGCCTTTAAGTGTATTTTCCCAATCCACCTCAGCCAATTTATGCCTCATGCCTTCATAATTTCCCTTGTGCAAAGTTAACGCTCTTGTGGTTGTTGACTTGCTCGCCAAGCTGGCTTGTTCTCGTTTAGACATTTTGTCACCATGCTAGGTGACGTCATCAGTGGAGCCTCTGATGAAGCGATGTTATTCTACTCCGCTTCAATTATATTGTATAGTTTGTTATTGTCATTTCCGGTTTTGACCTGTATGGGTTTGTATATGGGGTCCAATTCTATGTGTTTGTTGATTGCATTCTGGATGGAGAACCATGCCTCTAGAAATTCCTGTGTATGTCTATGTTTGGCTTCGGCTACTATGGTTACCTTGTCCCAGTTAAATGGATGGCCTTCATTATCTGAATGTACCAATATTAAGGAGAGTTCGTCGTGCCGTTTTGCTGCTAGTTGATGTTCATGTATTCTGATGGCTAGTTTCCTTCCTGTCTGTCCGATGTATTGTTAGTGTCAGTCGTTGCATGGTATTTTATAAACCACGTTTGTTCTGCATATTGTGGGAATGGGGTCTTTAACCCTTGTAAGTGTTTGTCGTAGACTTTCTGTGGGCTTGTGGGCCACCATGATTCCTCATGGTCTTAGGAATCTTGTTGTTACAACAACAGGAGGACACAGTAGGCCCTAACACACTGACCACACCGCCCTACATCAAGAACATATCGGAACTGACAACAAGATTCCTCAGACACCTAGGAATCATGGTGGCCCACAAGCCCGCAGCCACTCTATGACAAACACGTAGAAGGATTAAAGACTCCTTTCCGACAACATGCAGAACCAACATAGTCTACAAAATACCGTGCAACGACTGCCACAAACATTACATCGGACAGACAGGAAGGAAACTAGCCATCAGAATACATGAACATCAACTAGCAGCAAAACGGCACAACGAACTCTCCTTAATATCTGTACACTCAGACAATGAAGGCCATCAGTTTAACTGGGTCAAGGTAACCATAGTAGCTCAAGTCAAAAATAGACACGCACTGGAATTCTTAGAGGCATGGTTCTCCACCCATAATGCAATCAACAAACATATAGAATTGGACCCCATATACAAACCCATACAGATCAAAACTAGAAATGACAGTACTCACCATAACAGACCAGACAGTATAAATTCCATGCGGAGTAGAATAACATCGCTTCTTCGGAGGGTCCACTGATGATGTCACCTTGCATGGTGATGAAACGTTTGAAGAAGAGCAAGCCAACTCGGTGAGCAAGTCAACAATCTCGCCCACAAACCGAGCTATAGATCTTTGCCAAAACCTTTTAACACTCTTGCTTTGGATTGAATTACCTCACTTTCAAAGAGAATGGAAAATTCTATGTTGTGGTCATTCATCGCTAAGCATTCTTTTACAACAAGATTGTTAATTAGCCCTTTTTCACAACAAGTAAAGTGGGTGGTAGACAACTCCTGATTTGTAAAAAAGTTCTTTGACTTCCATGAAAATATAATTCAGGACCGGCGTAAATTGGGCTGCCAGTTCAATATTGACGACCTTGCACTATCATGCATAATCAAACCTATATCAACTGAGGTCCAGATGTGAGTGCTAGTGATGCTGCAAAGGCAAATTAAAAGCCTCTGACATCTGTTTCCCTGAACCAAAAAAAAGTAATAGTTGCTGTCTCAGTAGGGATGCCTGCTTTTAATATTGGGCTGGGCCTGTATCCTCTGGAGTTTAGAAAATTCAAAGGTGATTTAATTGAAACACGTAAGACCCTGAAGGGAGTTGTTTGGGTCAACGTGGAAAGGATATTTCCTCTTATGGGAGAATCTCGACCAAACTTTTCAGTATCAAGGCACACTTCAATGAGACAAACGATTCCATGGCACACCAGTCTTTTTATTTCATATATTTACTTACATTTATTATGCTTATAGCCTTACTAGAGAGGTTTGCAACATAGGGTATAGAGCAAGTTAAAGAAGAATCAAAAGCACTAATGTTTCAAATCCACCAGCAAAAATAGACCATCTTCAACTGCAAGCACAGACTCATTAACAAAATTAGCTTAACTCAACTATTTCTAACTATTCATTAACAACGGATGAAAACAAAATGCAAAGTAGATTAAATTTCAATTTACTGGGTTAATGGGAAACCTGGGACTGCCTGAATGGAGTTCCCATCAACATTCTGAATGTTGACCACTAACTACCAGTTTATAGTGGTGGACTCATGAATTTGCAGAGCAAACTCCCACTAGCAGCTATTTCCTCTTGCAACATCTCCTTAATGTCACTGATGTTATTGATTTGCGTTTAACTATTATTTATCAGGGTGAAATTTTATCAATCTCTTTTATAATCCTTCAAAATGTTTACATGCAGACATGATTAAGGTTTTGGTAACGGTATGGGGCCAATTTGATTTTGCTGCAAGCTGAGCCAGCATGTAACTAATCTCTTGAGCTTTATCCGGTACCTGCACACACTCCATGTTGGGCCTGCTTGATGTTCCATTCAGTCAAGCTCTTGAAGTAATTATTGTGTTTGTTCAGCAGAGATGGATGTCTCATCTGTAAATGGCATGTTAATGAGTGGATTACCAACCTTCCATGCTAATATGGAAACCTGTCCAGGCAGACAGGCCAGTTCAACAACAATTGCACACATCTACTGCACATGCGTAGTTTCTTCTCATCCTGGAGATATGACCCTTGATCATTGAGTATGCTCACATGGAATGTTTGGATCTGGGCCTGGGCTGGTGCCTGCACAAATGGGCTGCATAATGAGTTGATTTCTCATCTTTTGTGCATGTGTGGTGACAAACCTTCAAACAGATACCAAGGGGATGAAAAATCATCAGGGAAGTGCAGGAATTTAGAATTGGCATTAAAATCAAATCAGCCATGATTTTACTGAATAATGAAGCGGGCTTGAAGGGCTCAGAATCTGCCTCCAGTAGATTCAGTGGAGAGCATTAACTTCTGCCTGTGATATTGAATATTATATCACGGTGTAATTGTCTTTCTACTATAAGACAACAGCAGTCATAGAACAAGTACGGAACCAAATGTTGTTTAATCAGTGGCTCCAGAGTAGCACCCTTTAATATTAGACTTTGATCACTGACTTTACTCAGGCCAAATTGGTAGTGACCTTGGAATTTGATTATTGCGTCTAGTTTAATTTGTTTAGTATAACCTTTGTTAGGATCACATTAGTCTTAAAATCATTGTTAATCCTGAAGACCAATTTATGTTAAAAAGTGCCAGGCAAAGGAAAATCTATAGGAATTGTAATTAGTACTTAAGAGCCTCTATGCTATCTGCAAAGAATACCCAATATCTTTGTGGCTATTTTATCAGACACTAAACGTTGCAAAATCTGTTAGTAAATTTCCACTCACCAATGGCTTATAAATGTCCACTATACGCAGTTGGCTGTAATTTATTTCATGACTTTTGATGATATTTTCTTTGTTTCAGATAGTGATGGCTTGTCTTCATTGAAAATAAACCACAATTAAAAGGGTTTGTCCAATATCTTGCATGAATTTTAAACAAAAAGACTGGGCAACGTATGAACAGGATATTATTTGAGAAGATCAAACCTACTTCTCATCATATTTACAGCCTTAAAAGTTACCTGTAAAGACAGTTGGTGATAAAAAAGTAAACTAAAAGCAAGGAAAATATGAAACAAAAACAGAAATTGCTGGGAAAATTCAGCAGGTCTGGCAACATCTATAAAGAGAAAGCAGAGTTAACATTTCAGAACCAGTCATGTTTCTTCAGGAGGAGACAATGGCCTAGTGGTATTATTACTAGACTAATAATCCAGGAAACTCAGGTAGTGTTCTGGGGACCCAGATTCAACTCCCACCCTGACAGATGGTCAAATTCAACTAAAAATCTGCAGTTAAGAATGTAATGATGGCCATGAAGCAATTATCAGGGGAAAAATCTATTTGGTTCACTAGTATCTTTTTCTCTCTCACATGCCCTTATGGAAAGAAACTACCATTCTTACCTAAGATAACAAGGTGTAGAGCTGGATGAACACAGCAGGCTAAGCAGCATCAGAGGAGCAGGAAGGCTGATGTTTCGGGCCTAGACCCTTCTTCAGAAAAGAAA
>NC_063336.1:43789379-43952871 GCF_021869965.1 Rhincodon typus
TATCTCAGATTCTCCAGCATCTGCAGTTCCTACTATCTCTGATACCATTCTTACCTGCTCTGGTGTACATGTGACTCCAGACCCACAACAATGTGGTTGATTCTTAACTGCCTTCTGGGCAATAAATAATGGCCTTATCCTGTGAATGAATTAAAAAATGAACAGAAAGTTCACTGGACCCAAGTCATTAACTCTGCTTTCTCTCCACATATGCTGTCAGACCTGCTGATTTTTCCTAGCAATTTCCATTTTAGAAGCCAGATAGCATAAAAATATTTTCCCTAGGACTTCAGCTATATTCAGGCAGGTCCAAGACATTGTAACAAGGAACTTGGGCAGGAAGGCTCACTGGTATATTGCCACTCGTAAAATGAGACCTAGCTAATTGTAACTCCCACCCCCCGACTTTCCAATGCCACTAGTGCTTGCTGTTCAAATATTTGTTTGCTCTATTGCATGTAAGGATGGAAGAGGTGTGACATGTGGGACAATTGCCAATTGCTCTACATTTCCATCTACGTACAGTTAACTGACAGCAAGATACATATGATGGAATCGGTACAAAGACTATGTTGGCTTAAAGCAGCAATAATCCCTGCTTGGATGGAGAGCTTCGAGATTTTGCTGGTTCTCTATCTTCAACTGTTGACTTGTTTTGGAGTGAGTGCTAATTCACTGTCATGTAATTCTAAAATGGATAACACTTTAAGGCGCTTCTGGGTCCTTTCATGTGAGTCTAGCATTTCTGAAGCCGCAGACAGCCTGCTGCAGTACCACATGGTTTACCTTCCCTGCAGTATGGCTTTACTTTATTCTCTCCCACTGCCACACCCTCCATATATAATTGAACTCATCTCGGGTAAATTTCTGCTAGCAGGCAGAAATATTGCCCCAACTCACCTCTCCTACAGTACTTCAACAATTTATAGAGAAAAGATCTTTGGACGAAGTGGGCTACAAGTTAGAATAAATGGCTCATGATTTAAATATTTTCATTTTTGCAAATTTTGGAGTGTCTGAAAATATGAAGATTTTAATTAATCACTTGGTCTTCCTAATTTCATCCATTTGAGCTATTGTTGTAAAATATCAATTTTTATGGCATCAATGAGGGGAGAACAGATTCTCCTCATAGAAATACATATTGTGAGTTCTGGTTGCATTATGATACTCTATAATTCATGCCTTTATAAAGCTCTATCCTCTCACTGAGTCAGTGTCAGAGGCAATTGGCTGTCAATAATATGTCATTGACCCTGAGATCAGAGCACAACAGCGAAAAGGGAACAGATGGGAATTGATTGAATTCATCTGTAGATGACATTTTTAAAAAAAATTTAAATTCTGATGATTCATTTTGGTGTTTTGTCCTTTTAAGCTTTCTATGATATTTTGAAATTATCCAGCAATGGATACTGTTAACTGATTTTTCCTTATCAAATTTGAGTACTAGAATGAATGACTTAAAATTTAATCAGAAACATGGAGAGTTGGCACAATAGATTACTGCCATCATTTTTTATGATAATTCTTTTCAGCAACTGACCTTGACATAATTTCAACTTTACATACAAGTTGCATGTAATCCTATAACAGTCTTTAAATATACCACTATCTCAAATTTATGCTTATTCTGCAAACAATATTTAACCCAATCTTAGTTTGTATAATTATTTTGTTCAAAAATAATAAAATGTAATATCCATGCAACATTTTGCAACAAAAAAAGTGTTAATAAAATAATCAGACAACCATCATTAATTCACAGAAAAATCATTGTTATCCATCGAAAACTTCAGAGAATAGCATGGGTTTTCTTAAGGGCTTAATAAGTTTCTTCTCAAAATTTGGAATAGTGATTATGTGTGCAATGTTTATATATTTTACAATGTTCCTATGAATATTTATTTTCATTTTTGGCTTCTCAGTAAGTGGTAACAATGAAAACAAAATTAAACAATACATTTTTTTGTAAATTATCATCTTTCAAAAACGTTCTCAGTAGAAATATTCTCTGTTGATTTCTTAAAATAAAAATCAATTTGGATATTCAGACTGTTTTCTTTTCCTTTGGTTTTGGTACAGCTCTTACTAAAGTTGAATTCAGTTTCACTAGCTTGCGTTAAGATGACAAGCTGGTCCAGAAAATAAAATGTGCATATTTGTCTTTCGTAAGCTTTCCAAGTTAACTGATATACAGCAACAATAGGGCAAATGACGTTTATTTTTTGTTCAGCAATTGAAATTAATGTTTTGTTCACAAAATAACTTTTTCTTACTATGTAATAATAAGTGGCTATGTACATCAAAAAAAGCTGAAATTTGGATAATTATCCAAGCTTAGTGTTCACTTCGCTGGACTATAAGAATATAAGAAAGTAAGTATAGAAGGATCTGATCCATATTTTTCATAGCCTCACAAATACAGTAGTAGTGCTGGAGGATAGCCAATGTTGTCCTATTTAAAAATGAAATGACTTACAAACTTAGGAAATATAAATCAATAAATGTAGTCATGAGTCCTGAAGTGTATCCCACATTGGATGTTGAATCGATTCTTATAATTGAAGTTATTCATATAGTCAGGGGAAGCTTCAGACATGAAAGTAACAAGGCGAGACTTGGCCTACAGTTTAAATATCATCTTAATGGCCAGTTTTCAGAATTTTGCATTCATTTGATGAAACTCTATTTTGGAAGGATTGTTTTAAAGCTTGGTTCTTGGGCACTATTATATTGCTTTATCCTAAATTTAATATTTTTTAATATAACAATAATCATATTCTTATGCCAAACCTGTCTCATTCCGTTGGACCTTTTCACTTGGAAATTATTGATTAGCAAGTCCCCATTTTGGCTGAGTACTAAATCCTGCTGTTTGCATCTGTTCCTTTTTGTTTGGGAGAATGATCATATCAAGTGAGGATGTTTCCAGGTGATAGAGAGAGACTTGGGAATAAATGACAGCAGCGGCTATCTTTCTAAGTCCTCTGATTTAACTGATCCTCTTTTTCTAGTTAGATCACACTCTGTGAACATCTGTCACTACTATTGTTAAACGCAATTTTAATATTTAGGATGGGAGACATTGAAAATGCTACAGTTATGATTCCTTTTGAAAAGTTGTTGCTTCACAATATTCAGTAATTCCTGAAACCCTTAAGATTAAACAAATTAACTTTAAGCTGCATTTATGTCTTCTCACAATCAAAAAATAATGTCATATTTTTTACTTTAAATGATTTCATTTGGAAAATATGTGAAAGCATTGCTTTATTAATTGAGGATCTGATTTTGAAGTTATCCCTATTTAAATCACAATTGATCATTGCATTTAAGGAAAAATAGTTTAACCATTTAAACACATGATTTCTACAGTAATATTTGAAAAATTCTAATGGTTTTCAATGGTACTTTGCAGTAAGCCAGCAAGCTTATTTTATCAAACTCATTTTTTTTTTCATTTTTAAATACAGGGATCCCTTAAATTTTGAGTTGCCATAATCTTTTTAAATATATGGATTATGTTAATAAATGAGGGAGTTATTTCTTAGCATCCAACCCATACATTTTAATCAAACATATAAGCTAGCTGATCAGCATTTTAAAAAAAAAAAATCAATGCTTGCAACTGGGAAACCTTTTTTGCATGTTTGCAGACTATATACTGCTGTCAGGGTCACTGTGCATTATACATATGGGTTCATTGAATAATTATTTTTCACACTAAAGAGCCTTTAACCTGTCCCTTCACTGCATTGAAATTTAGCATAGGTTTATAAGACTTGCAATTAAATTGAAAAACTGTAAAATATAGTGTTTAGACTACATTCATTGTTGCTGATATATTCCTAATTTCTTTTCTTTGTGGGGTATGGATGTCACTGGCTGGGCCAGCACTTTTTTTTCCCGTCCCTTGTTGCCGCTGAGAAGCTTGACACACTGCAATACATTTGGTGTAGTTAGATCCACGAGGCTGTTAGGGAGGGAGACGCAGGGTTTAACTCAGTATGACTGAATAAACAGTGATATATTTCCAAGTCAGGATGATGGTTGGCTTGGAGGGGTATTTGCAAATGGCAGTGTTCCCATTCCTTGTCCTGTTAGATAGTAGAGATGGTAGTTTTGGAATTTGTCTTCTCAGAAACCTTGGTAAATTTTTGCAGTGCATTTTGTAGATGTACATTGCTGCTACTGAACATCAGTGGAATGAAGGATTGTGGATCCATTTTAATTTAGACTTTATTGTCATGTGTACTCAAGTACATAAGTGCAGGAGGACAGTGAAAAGTATTCAATGTCGCCACACACAGCACCATCTTAGGTATAAGTACCTATGTACAAAAACTTAAGAACAAGATAGAAAGAAATAAGGAGCAAAGTTAAAAGTTAAACATTATAGTCACTCTTAATATAGCATAATAAAAATAAAGAAATAAAGTTAAAAGTTCAACCATTGCAGTCTTTCTTAAATGCTTAGCCATGCTGAGACCGCTTTTCCTACAAGGACGCGATCTCCCGCGCTTTGGCATGCTTTCCCCATGCTGGCTTGACCTCCTCTGCTCTTGATGTCGGGGGAAACCTTCATCACCGCATTGGGCTCGCTGCTGGGATCTCAGACTGCAAAGTCCAGATCCAGGCACCATCCGCACTGGGCCTTGGTCTCACCTTTGGTCTGAGCACCGATCCTCGGTCTCGCCTTGGGTCTGCAAAGCAGATGTCGGGAACTTGCCAAGAGTCCTGGGTCAGGCCTCTAGCTGCTGCCTCACACTGGGCATCTATCCGACCGCCAAATTCAACGAGGCTGATACGCCCACCGTCGCTGCCTTTCTCCAGAAGGTAAGTTAGTAGAGGAAACTAAAACTAAAAAGAAGGAAAAAATGAGAAAAGAAGAAAAAAGAAAAGGAAGAAGAGCAGACAGAGTGGAAGAGGCTACTCCTCCGCCATATTGCAGAAATGCTGACTGATTCGAATCTGCGCTGCACCAAGTTGCAGCCACTGATGCTGCGATTGAGCTCTTCAGCAAGAGATAAGTAAAATAAGATTAAAAAAATGAAAAAAGAGAAAGAAACAAATGAAGAAAAGAAATGAAAAGAAAAGCAGATAGGGCGGCCAAGCTCCAGGTTCAGAAGCCCTACTCCGCCGCTATCCTACCAGAATAAAGGTGCCAGTGAAGGAAGAGAGAGAGAGAGAGAGAGAAGGGGGGAGAGGAGAGTGAGACAGAACTGGAGCCAGTGTGGACTGGGATGTTTCATAAGCAACAGATATATGACTATAGATCTGAACTTGAACCTCCCGGTTCCACCTTTTTCAGCAAACAGGAGAAGGGCTCTGGGCCTTAGGCCTTGGATTACCACTGCCATCTTTATTTCAGACATGGACTGCTGCAGTACCTGAGGAGTTGAGTGGTGCTGAACATTGTGCAACAAACTGACACCTGTGATGGAGGGGAAATCATTGATGAAGCAGCTGAAGGTATTTGGGCCTAGGACATTACCCTGAGAAACTCCTACAAAAATGTCCAGGATGAGAAGACTGACCTCCAACAACAACAACCATCTGCATTTCTGCCAGCCATGACTGTAACAATTGGAGAGTTTTCCTGTTGACTCTACTTTTGTTAGGGCTCCTTAATGCCACATTTGGTCAAATATGACATTGATGCCACTCTCACATCACCTCTGGAATTCAGCCCCTTTGTTCCTTTTTGAACCAAGGCTGCAATGAGGTGCAGAGCTGATTAGCCCTGATGGAACCTGATATACGTGCCAGTGAGCAGGTTATTTCTGAACTTCACTGATGATCAAAAGTAAAGTAATCAGGCAGTAACTGGGTTGTAGCTGGGTTGTATATATCCTGCTTTTTGTATTTAGAACATACCTGGGCAAATTTCCACATTGCTGGGTTGATGCTAGTGTTGTAACGAGATTGGAACAGCTTAGCTAGGAGTGCGGCAAGTTCTGGAGCAGGTCTTCTGTACTATTGTTGGAATGCTGTCAGGGCTATAGCCTTTGCAGTAGCCAATGCTTCCAGCCATTTCTTGGAATCATATGGAGTGAATTGAATTGGCTGAAGATTGGCCTCTGTTCTACTAGGGATCTATGGAGGAGGCCGAGATGGATCATCCACTCAGCACTTTGAGCTGAAGATTGCTGTGAATCTTTTAGCCTTGTTTTGTGCTGATGTGCTGGGATCCTCCGTCATTGAGGATGGGGATATTTGTGGAGCCTCCTTCTCCAATGAGTTGTTTAATTGTCCATGACCATTCAGGATGGGATCTGGCAGGACTGCAGATTTTAGAATTGATCCACTGGTTGTGGAATTGCTTAGTCCTGACAATAAGGGTCTAGGCCCGAAACGTCAGCTTTCCTTCTCCTCTGATGCTGCTTGGCCTGCTGTGTTCATCCAGCTCTACACCTTGTTATCTTAATAACTTATTGCTTATTCTTTTTGGCATGCAATTATTCCTGTTTTATGGCTTCCTATTATTTAGATGTGCCTGGTGCTGCTCTTGGCATGCCCTCCTGCACTCTTCATTGAATCAGTTTGATCCCCTGACTTGATGGTAATGAGAGAGATGGATATATTCCAGGCCACAAGATTACAGATTATGATTCATTGCAATTCTGCTGCTGCTGATGGTTTACCACATTGCTTCATTGATTTGCTAGACCCGTTTGACATCTGTCTCATTTACATGGTGATAGTGTCACATAACATGATGGAGGGCATCCTCATTGAGAAGACAGGCTTTGTCTCCACAAGGTGGTCACTTTAACCAATACTGTCATTGACAGATGCATCTGTGGCAGGTAGATTGATGAGGATGAGGTCAAGTGTGTTTTCCAGTCCCAGCTTTGTGTCTATGTCCTTTAGGACTCAATCAGCTTGATAAGAAGTGGTGTTGCTGATCCAATTTTGGTAATGGACATTGAAGTCCCCCACCCAGATTACTTTCTGCTCTATATCACCCTCAGCGCCTCCTCCAAGTCATCTTCAATATGGAGGAATACTTATTTATCAACCAAAGGGAAGGCAATACATGGTAATCAGAAGGAGGTTTCCTTGCCTATTTTTGACCTCCTACCATGAGGCCTTCATGGTTTTGGTCTTAATTTTGAGGTGACTTGGGGCAACTCCTGATGCTCTATCATTCGCTGGATAGGTCATACCAAGAGATATGATGATGTTTTCTGGGACATTGTGTGTAAGGTATGTTTCTATCAGTAGTTGTCACAATTCTGGGATGAGCTCCCAGATTTATTAGTTAAGAGGATTTTGCAAGGTCGACAGGGCTGAGTTTGCTGTTGTTGTTGTTTCTGGCATCTAGCTCAATGCCAGGAGGCCCGTTCAGTTTCATTCCTTCTTTGAGCCATATTAGCAGTCAGTGCAACTGAATGGTTTGCTAGGTTACTTCACAGGGCAGTTAATAGTTAATCACATTGCTGTGGGTCTGGAGTTACACTACAGGTCAGATCAGGTAAGGATGGCAGTTTACTTCCTCAGAAGACATCATTGAACCAGAGAGGGCTTTATGACAATTGAAAATGGTGGAAGTACTTGCCACTCCCAGGATTCCTAGCACTGGCACCATATAAAGCCCAGGCATGCACCAGGTCACGCACTGCCAGAGCAGCCCTTCATGGTGCTTGAAACGGAAAAGGAACAATAAAGAAAACTTTCATTGCAAATACAACATCACATTCATAAACGTGTTGCCATATGACATTATCACCTGACTGATTGACTGTCATTAAAAGAATCAAGTTATGGAGGCTATCCATCCTTAGTGTCATCCCATCTTACAATATTGTTCAAGGGATTGCAACACAACTGTAACACATCTTTTCATTGTTCAATATGGGACATCAAATATTGGAAAGCCTTCAAATGGTTGAAATTGTTCAGTTTTATTCAACAACAGCAAAGTGAAAAAACAACAAAGTAAAAGCTGCACTTACTTTTGGGAACAAACATGCCTTTCAAGCAACAACAAAGTTATAGTCAATGTAGGATCACCCCACATGGTAGACTGGCCAGCAAGGTTAGATCACATGGAATCCAGGGAGAGCTGTCCATTTGAATATAAAATTGGCTCAAAGGTGGGAGACAGAGAGTGGTGGTGGAAGGTTGTGTTTCAGACTGGAGGCCTGTGAAGAGTTGTGTGCCATAAGGATCAGTGCAGGGTCCATTACTTTTTGTCATTTATATTAATGATTTGGATGTGAATATAGAAGGCATGGTTAGTAAGTTTGTAGATGATATCAAAATAAGTGGTGTAGTGGTCAGTGAAGAAGGTTATCTCAGAGTGTAACACGACCTTGATCAGATGGGCCGATGGGCCGAAGAGTGGCAGATGGAGTTCAATTTAGATAAATGTGAGGTGTTGCATTTTGGTAAGGCAAATCAGGGCAGGACTCATACAGTTAATGGTAAGGCCATGGGGAGCTTTGCTGAACAACAAGACCTTGAAGTGCAGGTTTATAGTTGAAGTTGGAGTCACAGATAGATAGGGTAGTGAAGAAGGCTTTTAGTACACTTGCGTAAAGGAGTTGAGATGTTATGTTGAGGCTGTACAGAACATTGGTTCGGACACTTTTGGAATACTGTGTGCAATTCTAGTCTTCCTGCTACAGGAAAGATGTTGCTCAACTTGAAAGAGTGCAGGAAAGATTTACTATGATGTTGCAGGGATTGGAGGGTTTAAGCCAGAGGAAAGGTTGAATAGGCTGGGCCTACTTTCCTCGGAGGCGGAGGTGTGACCTTGTAGAAGTTTATAGAATCATGTGAGGTATGGATAGGGTGACTAGACAAGGTCTTTTTAGCCCAGGGTAGTGAGAGTCCAAAATTAGAGGGCCTAGGTTTAAGGAGAGAGGGGAAAATTTAAAAGGGACCTAAGGGGCAACCTTTTCATGCAGAGGGTTGTGCGAGTATGGAATGAGCTGCTAGAGGAAGTGGTGAAGGTACATTTACAACATTGAAAAGGCATCTGGATGGATATATGAATAGGAAGGGTTTAGAAGGATATGGGCCAAATGCTGGCAAATGGGACTAGATTAATTTAGGATATCTGGTCGGCATGAACGAGTTAGACCGAAGGGTCTGTTTTCATGCTATACAGCTCTATGACTTCACCCAGCTCTCAGATTTGAAACAGCATCTCCATTAAGTCTTCTCTGGCTTTTGTGCCTGACAGTCCAAGATGGAGACTTGGAGGAGCAAGCAGTGAGCTGGAGCAGCAGGTCCCTCTCTGACCTTCATTTTGGCAATTGTCACCATCAAATTTCTATCTGACATGTGGGAGAAGGGAAAATGTATATTAGTGAAGTGAGATTGGGTATTAATGGGATGTAAATGCATACAAATTGGCCTCTCAATACTCAATAGTGGGATTCTTGTCTTGCTGTTCAAAACTTGGTTACAGAATAAGTCGCAGTTGTAGTATGGCGCACTGATCTCTACATTGCCGAGGCCAGGCGCCAACTCTCTGACACCTCCTCCTACTGCCCCCTTGATAATGACCCCACCCCCAACCACCAAACCATCATCTCCCAAACCATCCATGACCTCATCACCTCAGGTGACCTTCCACCCACAGCCTCCAACCTCATCTTTGCCCAACCCTGCACCGCCCGCTTCTATCTCCTTCCCAAAATCCACAAACCTGACTATCCTGGTTGATCCATTGTCTCCGCCTGTTCCTGCCCCACCGAACTTATCTCCACCTATCTCGACTCCATTTTCTCCCCTTTGGTCCAGGAACTCCCTACCTACGTCCGTGACACCACCCACGCCCTCCCCCTCCTCCAGAACTTTCAATTCCCCGGTCCCCAACACCTCATCTTTACCATGGACGTCCAGTCCCTATACACCTGCATTCCCCATACAGGTGGCCTAAAGGCCCTCCGCTTCTTACTGTCCCGCAAGTTCCGACAAGTCCCCCTCCACTGACACCCTCATCCGCTTAGCTGAACTCGTCCTCACCCTCAACAACTTCTCTTTCAATTCCTCCCACTTCCTACAGACAAAGGGGGTGGCCATGGGTACCTGCATGGGCCCAAGCTATGCCTGCCGCTTCGTAGGTTACATGGAACAATCCCTCTTCCATACCTACACTGGCCCTAAACCCCACCTTTTCCTCCGTTACATTGATGACTGTATAGGCGCTGCCTCGTGCTCCCACGAGGAGCTCGAACAGTTCATCCACTTCACCAACACCTTCCACCCCAACCTTAAGTTCACCTGGACCATCTCCAATACCTCTCTCTCCCTTCTGGACCTCTCTGTCTCCATCTCTGGCAACCACCGAGAAACCGATATCCATTTCAAGCCCACCGACTCCCACAGCTACCTAGAATACACCTCCTCCCACCCACCTTCCTGCAAAAATGCCATCCCCTATTCCCAATTCCTTCGCCTCCGCCACATCTGCTCCCAGGATGAGGCTTTCCATTCCCGTACATGTCAGATGTCCTCATTTTTCAAGGACTGCAACCTCCCCCCCGTCAGTGGTCGAGAATGCCCTCGACTGTGCCTCCCGCATTTCCCGCAACTCATCCCTCACACCTCCTCCACGCAATAACAACCAAAACAGAATCCGTCTCGTCCTCACGTACCACCCTACCAACCTTCGGATCCAACGCATCATCCTTCGATACTTCTGCCATCTGCAATCCAACCCCACCACCAAAGACATCTTTCCCTTCCCACCCTTATCTGCTTTCCGGAGGGACCACTCTCTCCGGGACTCCCTTGTCCGCTCCACACTCCCCTCCAGCTCCACCACACCCGGCACTTTTCCCTGCAACTGCAGGAAGTGCTACACCTGCCCCTACACCTCCCCCCTCACCCACATCCCAGGCCCCAAGAAGACTTTCCACATCAAGCAGATGTTCACCTGCACATCTGCTAAGGTGGTATACTGCATCCGCTGTTCCCGTTGTGGCCTCCTCTACATTGGGGAAACCAAGCAGAGGCTTGGGGACCGCTTTGCAGAACACCTACGCTTGGTTCGCACTGAACAACTGCACCTCCCAGTCATGAACCATTTCAACTCCCCCTCCCATTCCTCAGACGACATGTCCATCCTGGGCCTGCTGCAGTGCCACAACGATGCTACCCGAAGGTTGCAGGAACAGCAACTCATATTCTGCCTGGGAAACCTGCAGCCCAATGGTATCAATGTGGACTTCACAGGGTTCAAAATCTCCCCTCCCCCTACCGCATCCTAAAACCTAGCCCAGCTCGTCCCCGCCTCCCTAACCTGTTCTTCCTCCCACCTATCCCCTCCTCCCACCCCAAGCCCCACCCCCATCTCCTACCTACTAACCTCATCCCACCCCCTTGACCTGTCCATCCTCCCTGGACTGACCTATCCCCTCCCTATCTCCCCACCTACACTCACCTCTGCTGGCTCCATCCCCACCTCTTTGACCTGTCTGTCTCCTCTCCACCTATCATCTCCTCTATCCATCTTCTATCCACCTCCCCCTCTCTCCCTATTTATTTCAGAACCCCCTTCCCCTCCCCCATTTCTGATGAAGGGTCTAGGCCCGAAACGTCAGCCTTCCGGCTCCTCTGATGCTGCTTGGCCTGCTGTGTTCATCCAGCTCTACACCTTGTTATCTCTTATTACAGAATATGACATTTTTTCTTGACATTGAGAATCTAATTTCTCCAATCTTGCCACAGTTTCCCAATTAATTTGCCTTTGCCCACCTTGTTCAAGAACTGGGAAGATTCTGCCAGCAACCTCAATGTAATTATATTAGCCAAGTGAGCCCTAGGAATTTAAAGATTTAACTGGTCATATCACTAGATTAGTATGATCAAAACTCACTTGGCATTCTGTGAGTTTGACAGAATAAGCAATCCACAAGTCATTGGAGCAAGTATATCAAGGTTGTCCTGGGGTCAATTGAAATTATATAGTAACAGGGAAATGCTTCTGAGTAAGTATTGTTAATTGGGTAGATACAATTTGAATCTTTCTCTAATGTTATTCTGGTGTTTAGAGATTGTAATTCCAAGAGAACTATATTTTGATGAACTTGCTATTTTTTTTTGGCGTGTTTTTTTGAGTTTGATACCATAACAAAGCACAAAAAAGTCAATACAACAGTAGACAAGATTCAGTTGTTATTTTGATTGATTCTGTGGTGGGTTCTTTGCTCTAAAGTACAATCATGAGTTAGGTGCACCAATGTAATAATGTGGTAGGTCAATTAAATGTTTTGCTTTATTTAGTTTTTTGCATTTCTCAGCAACATATGCTAACCATTCCATTGTTTTCCTATTATTTGTGGAATACTTTCATTTTGGATAGTGTAATAAATCAAAGCAAAAATACATGATAATAGCCTATATGTTAGGCCAGTATTTAGGAGTATTGAAAGAACCTGTCCATCAAATTACAAACATGTAATTGTGGAATCAATAATTGATGTAATAGTTTGCACTTGTTACTGCTTGTAACATCTTTTGAAAACCAATGGCAAATCTTAGGAGTGATACAGAGTATTTGAGTTATCTACAAGTTTCTAAATTTCCTGGTTGCCTGGAATTACAGTCAAAATATATTTTAAAGCTGTGCTACAGTTAAGGGGTTCCATTGATGTCACAAACCACAAGAGCAAAAGTAATTGGAAGTTTAATGAAGCATATAGCAGATCAATCAACTGGGACCCCATTTCACTTTGCACTTATCCTACAGCCAACCTCAGAGTATCCTACTGTACCAAATCATTTTGGCAGTAATAAGTATTTAATTAGATTCATGAATTTTTATTTTACCTCCCAGGAATTCTGCTGTTTATATTGTATGACTGTAAGGGAGCTGGTATAAGCACACAAAGAGATTATGCAATGATATGATCATGTGACAGGAAAGATGCCATTACATGAGCACTTCATTGCAGCATGCTAACAAAATACTGTCCTTCATGCCTGAAAACACAAGACCCCCTAAGACAGTCACTAGTTTTCTCCAAAGAGTTGGAAGAGAGCATAAATTTAAGTAAATATTGCATGGAGTTACAAATATCAGAATGGATACTGTACACCCAGCATTCGACTTTGATCTGATAACACCACGATATTTGACAAATGTCAATTATTAAAGCAGCAATGTAGTGTGGCTGTGCAAGGTTGTGGGTGGTAGCCATGGGAGGAAATGAGTGAACTGAACCTGGGGGTTGTAGGTTAGGTTCAGAGTACATTATTAACAACAAATACACTTATGTTGGATAATCTTCATGGTTGAATTACTAGTCTCTACAATGAGTATTATTTATTAATATGGAAACTGGCCAATTTTTGATTAAATTGTACAAGTTTCTCAGTAACAATAGTACAGCAACTCCAAACTCTGTCTAATGTTGCTTTCCATTGATATTAATGAAAAGTAAGATTGAGAGTGGATCAAGGCCCAATACCCTCTGTTTTCTGCCAAGCAGCTTATGTTAAAATTTCTCACTAATATATGTGACCTGTTTGTTAATGGTTTGGGATTTTGCAGGATGTTGGATTAATTGTGAAGGTGAACTATGTAAAAAATGATCTCCACTTATCGTTTCATAATCATTTGGTCAAGAGCTAAGAGATTGTTAGCTTCAGTCTGCTGATACTTTTATAACAGAAAAGATACATGACAGCTATAAGAGACCTCAGACAAGTTTGAAAATTGTTTTGGGTAACATTATATTAAATAGTAGAACTAAAGAACAATAAAAGGATTCCTGTCTCTTTAATTGATGAAACAGGTTGTACCTGTTGTCTCTGGAGAGCTGGAGTGAGTCAGCCTGAAGCAGCTGATTTATGAACACTGCTACAGCAAAATAACCAGAGTCTTTGCAAAGACATATTGAAAAATCTGTTACAGTATTTTTTTGTCATTGTCAGAAATTAACAAGCCTGATTCCTAGGAGGTAGTATAAAAATTCATTAATCTAATTAAATACTTCTTATTGCCAAAATGGCTGTGGAGTAGGAGGCTTGCTGTAGGATAAGTACAAAGTGAAACAGAGTCCCAGTTGAGAAACAAACAGCAGAGTTGAGTGATCTGCTATATGCTTCATTAAACTTGTAATTACCTATTGGTTCTAACTAGATCAAACAACATTATATGAAATTCACAGATGACTTAATGAAGTCCACATTTGCAACATCCAGTAGTTATACCATTTTGGATCAAAACAAAACAATGGAACAGTCCCTAATGTTAAAACAAAATATTCAAAAGCTCGGTAAATCATGAACTTTTAGAATAGGGAATTGGATTACCAACAGCACATCCAGCAATCCAATGGATCAGATTCGAAAGGAATAACTGAAAGTTTTGCTAATGTAAAATTATTTGACCTGGGATCCCTAATTGGTAGATTGCTGTGTCAGAAATGTTGGGCATTATTTGCAGTTATTTGCTATGGTATCAGTAAAGAGCTACTCAGATCAACTTCCCATGCTCCCATACCTATTATAGCACTATTGGTGCACCTACAGCAGATGGATGACAGCAGTTCAAGAAGGTAGCCCACCACAAGCTTTTCAAGGATAATTATGGATGAGCATCAAACGCTGGCCTTGCTAATGATGCTCACATTCCATGAAATAGAGAGAGAAAAAAATTGAGATTCACGTGGAAAAAAACAATGTTAAAGTTTATCTTTCTATCGCATTGTTTAGAAAGGGAAATGACAGTAAAGCCCCATAGAAGTAGAATAAGGTGTGTGAAGTGTCAGGAGTAAGGGGACAGAAACTCAGAAGTATTGCCAGCAAAGCAGATCATTCCCTTTTCAAGTCATCAAAGTTCTAAAATGAATTACTTTGTGTTGGTTAGCATGTGGAATTTTTCAAGGTCAGCAAGAAGTCTGTTTCAAATTTGGACCTCCACTCCCAAGGAATTTAGATCTCTTTTGACATGTATTAAAAAATGTAATAAAATAAATGTATTATGAAAGCATCTATGAAATCATAAGACAAAGATATCAGCAAGTTTGGCACTAGCATGATGAAATTTTGCCAGATACACCAATAGCAATGTGGAAATAGACAAGTTACAGGTATCCAGGAGGGATTATGCTATTCTATTTGCATTGGGAAAAAAAGTACATGATAACATGCACTTAACTTTGTCATGTTAGTGGCATCACTGAATTGAAAACACAAAATTTCTCAACTTGATGAATGTTCAATTAAAGAAAAAAATAAAAACTTTGGTCACATAGACACCCTCAGGAATCATTTTATTTGTAGGCACACTTCATATTTTATATCAGGCAAGGCCAGATTCGCCATCTTTGACCCACTCGAAGGGACCAGTGGCTGGGCACTCTTCAACTACTTATAGGCAATATTCAGTTGAAAAATGTGAAACATAGAACTTTTCCACTGATGTGCCAAACTCTCTAATTTACCTGTGATTTAGTGATTCAGGGGCTAAAATCTTCTTTATTCATGATGTAATGTTTGGATTCTGCCATTCCTCTATTCACTATATGCCATTTACTTCATCACTCTTGGTTCTATTGTCAATGACTTTAAATCTGTGTTTATTCACAAACCTTTCACCAGTTAGAACAATTCCTCCATATCTACTCTGTCCAGACCCTCATGATTGTGAATACATCGATCAAATCTCCTCTTGTACATTTCCAAGGAAAACAGTCCTGACTTCACCAATCTATCTTCCTAGCTGAAGTTTCTTATCCCTGGAATCGTTCTTGTGACTCTTTTCTGAACTCTTTCCAATGCAATCAGATCTTTCCTGACATACAGCTTCCAGAATTGGATGCAATACTCCAGCTGAGGCTGAACTTGCTCCCTTTGTTTCTGGCAAGCTCAATATCTGTTAAATACAGAAATCCAACCTCAAGCTGCATAGTCTCCAAGTCAGACTATTAAAAAATCTATGCCCAGCTTCAGTGTTTCTGTTAGTCAATACAAAGTGTATTCTCTCTTCCTATAGAGATACATTGTAATCAGTCATATTCAGAGAACATTGGTTTGGGTTGACAAAGGAAAAGCTTAGAGGATTTGAAGTGTGCCTTAGTATTGGTAGAGTTTTGCCAACTAAAACTTACCAGAGCTACCTGTTGTTGCTTGTCCTGCTAGAATAACTTTACTTGTTAGGTTTTTAGCTTGCAGAGTTTTCAGGAGCTGAAGGGAAAGAAATATTACAAAGAAGGGAAATGGTCTTAGATGTATGTCAGATTAAAAATATTTTTTAACAACTCAGTTGGTCATGTGCTATTAGTACTTATTATTTATAGACCTATAGCTTACCTACATTTTAATAAGCTGCAAAAGTTCAATTTTTATTCAGTAATGTTACAATGATTAGCTAATTAATGGAATACTGCAACAAAACAAATTCCTCAAATGAAGCCACAAGATGACTGCAATATCTTTCAGTGTGGTTTTAGATTAATAAATATCTTTGATGAATAACATAGCTTCATTACCTGATGAGTTGGTAAACATTCTAGTCACTATTAAGCATGGGAGTTCAAAGGATATAAATTTTGAAGGAAACCGTGGAGGGCGAGGACAAGGGTGAAGGATATCACTGAAATAGATACAATATTACAGCTGCTAAATTTGGTTGTTTAATGTTCCTAACTGACAGGGATACATGAGAAATGTGCAACTATTGTTGTTTGAAAGAATAAGCTTCCACCTTCCAGATGGGATGCCCTTGAGTTACTTCTGACGCTACAGAGTTGCTGGCGATACTAAGTTCAGTGTTATTAGAGAAAATTAACAAATGTTTCAGGTTTTCATGGGAACGGATTTGTATCTTGACAAGGAGGTCAGAGAAACTTGTTGGTCTTTTGGAAAAAGTCTGCTTCAGTAATAGGGTCGATTGTTCTCTCATGGTCTTCAGTCTGATTGGAAAAAGAGGAGGAGAGGGAAGAAGAATCTAATACAGATCTTACCTATCAAAGGACTTTGTCGGTTGTCAGTGCCCTAAGTGTACCTATTGTTCATGTTTCTTAAAGGGAGAGCTGCATTGACCTGTTTAAGCACTTTTAGGGGGAGGTGATGGTCTAGTGATATTACCACTAGGCTGTTAATTTGGAGATCTAGGCAATGTTCTGGGAACCAGAGTTTGAATCCCATCACCGCAGATGGTGGAATTTGAATTCAACAAAAGATCTGGAATTTAGAGTCTATGTGGTGACCATGAAACCATTGTCAATTGTTGGAAACAATTTCTAACAGGGTTCCAGATATTGAGACATGACTCTCACTAGGAAGAGGCAAGAGGTTTATTAACATGGATGCAGCTTTTTACTGTACCATGGAATGGATAGAAGCTTAAAAACTCCTGACACGAAAGTCAAATCAGTTACCTGGTGACTCCAGCTTGCTGCTCACTCCTCTGGATCCCCATCTTAGACACATGGCACTAACATTTCAGAGTATACTACATGGCAGTAGTTGCATGTACCCCTTATCTATGTACTTTGGCATCCAACACATCAGACTCTCTGCCCCACCATTGCACATCTCCAATCCACTTAAAGCACATTTCAGCACTTCATTGCTGCACTTTGGAGTGCGCTAGAATTTTTCATTGCAGTGCGGCTACAAAAACACCTTGCACTCAAGGCCAGGTATTTAGCTCATGGCTGGGACCTGGTTGTGTTTCAGGGCTACTCGCTTTCTCTCTTCTTGCTCACTCACTTTGTACCTACCTGATTGCTTGCAGCATCCCTAGCAATGTCTTTTTACACATTGAGGCCTCAGCCAGAACTTAAAGAGTCATAGTGTTGCTGGATTGCCTTGCTGTTTTGTACAGATATGAAGTCAAACAGCTAGTTTAAAAATTGAAAGTGCTGGAGAAACTCAGAAACTTAGTTCTGAAGAAGGGTCATATCAGGTTTGAAATGTTAACTCTGTTTTTCTGTCTCCACAGATGTTGCCAGTCCTGTTGGGTTTATCCACATTTTCTGTTTTTATTTCAGTTTTCCGGCATTCGCCGTATTTTGCTTGTATAACGAGTCACGGTTGTTAGGCATCAGCGTTCAAGGGAGCAGACATGTTTTTTTACATCATATCAATCTCACACCTGCATCATGTGTCAAGAGATTACACACCAAACGCAGTGCAATGTGCATCAACGAAATGGCCATGTTTCAAAGTCTTAGGGGAGGGGACTTCACTGATGTCCCAGGTCGGTAAATAAATGGCAGCCTCTGACATGGGTTCAGGGCCTTGGCCACAGCTAGGCATCCAATTAAGGCACTCATGGTCAGTGTTTCTGTACTTCTACAGTGCAGCGTCACATCCAGTTGTAAGGAATCACAGGAACACAGTCAGGGAGCTGTACAGAGTTCAGTCAGATATCTGGTCACTCATCAGTTGGGGCTGCCCAGTTATGTTCCTCAAGGCCATTGTCAGTCCAGGGGGTCCATCCACAAAAGATCAAGGGGGAAGGAGATTATCAGGAGGGTGGTGCTGTGGGAGGGTTGCTAGGGAACTTATTGGAGGCAGAACGCCAGGATGTGGGGGGACAATGATAGTGAAGTGAGAATAGCTCAAGATGACAGATGGAGAGAAGGTAGAGCATGGGAACATGAGAGGTAATGTGGAAGGGAGGGATTGTTGATGGTCAGCAGCCCTGACTTCCAGGATGGAACAGTGAACTACCTGGCCTGGCACGTTCACTTCATGTGTCTGGGACTGAGGGTGGGATAGGTTTTCAGATGCAGTTTCAGAGAGATGTGTTATATGGGAACATGAGGAGGTGTGATGCCTATGAGGTAAAGGTGAGAGCTATCAGGAAGGGGATGTTCAAAAAAATCAGGGTGAGGTGGAGCCTCACTGTCTGAGGAGGATTTGGAACAGTGGAAAATCCATTTCTTTAGCAACGGAATTGTGACCAAATATTAGATTACCTTAATTACCTTTAGCTGTTTTCTCATTTGATAAGTGCTGCAAGATATTACAATCTTCAGAGAGGAAACCATTATGTTCTGATAAAGTTGTTTAAAATCTTAATTACCTCAGTAACGCAAAGAAAGTTCTAAACACAAAAAGTTTATTTAAATGACTTAAAACATCTTAAAACTTTACCAAACTTTCAGCATACCAAGTTATAGCCAGAAGAAACATACCTAATCTGTGGAACCTTCTGTCTAAAAATCAGGAATCAATCACTTGACACAAAAGCTATACTCAGGGCTAAAGCAATCAAGGGCAGTATAAGAGTTGTGCTGGGACAAGCTTAATCAAACACTACATCTTTTCACCTTTTTAATTAAAGACATTATTTTCAATAAAATTATTCTATACAATAAACATCTCAAACCATGTCATTTCTTAGCATTCAACTTATCTGTTATGAACATATGAACAAGGAGCAGGCCATTTATCCCCTTGAACCTGCTGTGCCATTCAATAAGATCATGATGGATCTGATGATAACCTCAAATTCAAATTCCCACCCATCCCTGGTAACTTTTTATTTACTTACATAACAAGAATCTAACTTTTTCTGCCTTAAAAATAATCAAGGACCCTGTTTCCTCCACCATTCCAGGAACAGAGTTCCATAGGTTTTTACCTCATCTCTCTTTTAAATGGGTGAGGTCAGATTTTTAAACAGTCATCCCTAGTTCTAGATTGTCCCATCCTCTCCACATCCAACTTGTCAAGGCACCTCAGAAACTTATATATTTCAAATAAGTCACCTTTTATTCTAAGCTCCAACAGGTACAAGCCTAGCCTGTCCAAACATTTCTCATAAGATAACCCACTTTTCCAGGTCCTTCTCTGAACTGCTTATATGCATTAACATCCTTCTTTCAATAATGTGACCAATACTGTCCACTCTCCAGTTGTGGTGGCATCAATGTCATGTAAAACCGCAACATAATATGTTATGAATAACTATTTGTATTCAATTCCCTCATTATAAATGATAGCATACTATTATCTTTCCTAACGACTTTCTATACCTGCATACTAGCCTCATGTGGCTCATTCAGTAGGACACTCATATCCCTACATCTCAGGGTTCTGCAAGCTTTTGTTTTGACAGTATCTTTTTCATTCTTTCTACCAAAATGAATAATTCTACTCTGCTAGATCTTCACCAATTCAATTCTATATCCCTGTGCAGCATCTTTGTGTGCTCTTCACAACATACTTTGCCAAACATAGAACATAGAACAGTACAGCACAGTACAGGCCCTTCAGCCCACTCTGTTGTGCCGAACTTTTACCCTAATCCTAAATTCTATCTAACCTCCTTATACTATCATCCATATGCCTATCTAATAGCTGCTTAAGTGCCCCTAATGAGGCCGACTCCACTACCCTCTCCGGCAATGCATTCCACGCCCCGACCACTCTCTGAGTAAAGAACCTACCTCTGACGTCTCCCCTATATCTACCTCCACTCACTTTAAAACTATGTATATCTTTGTGTTATTGTAAACTCGACAGCCACCTTCAGCCAAGTCATTTATATCAATTGTAAACAGTTCTGTTCTCTGTAACAATCCCTGTAGCACATCTCACAACTCACTGTTACAGAATGCTGGAATTCAAGTCCCACTTGTCCAGAACTATCACAAAAATGAAAAAATTTAGTCAATTTAACCAAAATCCCCAATTTACTTGCCTACCGAAATCAGGTTAAAATAAAACACTCAGACTTCTGCGCTGTTTTATTCATTCATGGGATGAGGGCATTGCTGGCTAGGCCAGCATTTATTGCTCATCGGGTAGTTAGGAGTCAACCACATTGCTTTGGGTTTGGAGTCACATGTAGGCTAGACTAGGTAAGCTTGGCAGTTTCCTTCCCTGAAGGACATTAGTGAACCAGATGGGATTTTACAACAATTGACAATGGGTTCACGGTCATCATTAGCCTCTTAATTTCAAACTTTTTTTTTGGAATTCAGATTTCATCATCTGCCGAGGCAAATATTATCTGGCTGCCTGGATTAACAACCCAGTGATAACACCACTAGGCCATTGCCTCCCCTAAACTTAACAAGAAAACAACTGTTTATCACAAATAATTTGTCTTAACCAATGGCAATTAGGAAATACACATTTCTAACTTACAACAATGCAACGTTACTGTACCTCTTAAATTCCCCCTCTCACAAATAGACATATGAGGATAGATAAGACCTGGACATTAAGAGTGGAAAAAGAAGAAGAAATAAAAGGAAACACTTTTTGATAGCTGCAGTCTGGACCATGGGATTCATTGAATTGCTTTATTTCTTTTCTTCAGAATTCCTGTTTAGACCCTTGCTGTTGGCACAAGATTATTTGCACACTGATGCTCTCTTCCATTCACTGGTTGAGAATTCACCTTTTTGCTGTTTTTAAAAGCATTTTATTTTTCCTTCAATAGCATTTGCAGAGAAATTAAGTGGAAGGCAGGCAACTTTTATTGGGTACTTTCACCTTGTGTTGTTCCCACACAAAGAAGGAAGAGACATAGAGATTTTTTTGATGCTTCCTCTTTGCACAATAGGTTATTCTCTTTTGCACTGGCTCCACGCAAACCATGGTCACCTGGTTAGGAGGCAATCAGAGCATTGTTGTCAAGTTTCTTTCATTTTGTTCAGAACTCATCTGCTCAGTGGTGTTTACTTCTGCTCTTAATGTTCCAGGAAAATGCAACATTACATACAACTCATAATGTGTTCATGTAAGCATGATTTTTCAATCTGCAACCATCCTTTTGTACAGTCTCCTATATTTAAAGTAGTGTCTTCTTTTTATTTTATCCACAGTCCATAAAAATATTCAAATAAAAGATGCCCTCTTTACGTAACTCCACCCTTAGGAAAAATGAAACACCATTCAAGAATGTTTCATCTCGAAGCATGCTACACACGGACATCAAAACAAGAGACTTACATTATTCATCCGTACCTCCTTCGATAGTCTTATAGAATCATTTTTATAGTCTTATAGAGTCTTTTAGCATTTCTTAAATCTTGATTTATTTCATCACTTTACATTGGGGATAAGATATCTGCGATTATCTTACCAGCAATGTGAACAACCTTCACATTGAATGACTAAATTAATAGACTCCATCTGAATAATCCTTAATTTTGAGGTTGACATTAATGTTTCATTGCAACCCTGTTCAACATATATTTCAAAGTGTTGAAGACCCAGTAATAATCCTAACATTTCTTTTTCTGTGGTAGAGTACTTCCTCTGATACTGGATTAATTTCTTGGAAAAAAGAACCCATTGGTTTCTTTACTCCTGACTCATCATCTTGCAAAAAGACTACATCTATCCTCAAGCCAATAGAATCAATTGCCATTTTAAAAGTTTTGGTAAAGTCAGGGACAGCCAACAATGGTTTATTTATAATGGCCATCAACTTCTAAAAGACTGCTTGACATTCTACTGACCATACTATTTTTGCTGTTTCCATAACAAATTTATTAAAGATATAGCTATCATACTGAAATTAGGCTCAGATTTCCTAGGAAACCAGGCATTTCTAAAAACCTCATAATGTTTTATTTAGCTTTATGAACAGGGAATTCTATCAGAGCCTTCAGCTTTACTGTTCTTGGCAATACTTTGCTCTTCTCCTACAATATGTCCTACAATCCTCTCCTACAATACACTTTAAGCTAGGTTTATCACTAAGCCAGATAACTGCAATTACATGTTCTTCCCGTGTGTTACTCTTTGCTGCAACATTATCAAAGTAAACTGCACAGTTATGAACTTCAGCTACAACTTGATTTACAAGTTTTTGGACTACAGCTGGAGTATTTTTGTCTTGACATTGATGTAATCCATTTGGTGTGACAAGGGCAGTTACCGTTCAATAGATAAATTTTAGAAAGTAATAATGCACTAACAATACTATCAATATAATCTTCTCACCAAGGAATTGGATAGGAATCTGTTTTCATGACTATATTTACTTCTCTGTAGTTTATGCAAAATCTAGTTAATCTATCTAGCTAAGGAACTTACAATACTGATGAACTCCAGCTGCTTTGGCTAGCTTCACTCAAGTGTTTCTCCAGCATTTATCACATCTCTGCTGTTAACTGCACTTTTGCTCTCAGCTCAACGATAAGGATGTTGTTTTATCAGTACTGAATCTGTTATGCCCACATTATAGAGTCATATAATCATATAGCGTACAAACAGACCCTCCGGTCTAACTCGTCCATGCTGAATAAGTTTTCCAAACTAAACTAGTCTCACTTGTATGCATTTGTCCCTTATCCCTCTAAACCTTTCCCATTCATGTACTTATCCAAATGTCTTTTAAATGTTGTAACTGTACCTGCATCTACCACTCCCTCTGGCATTTTATTCCACATACGAACTAGAACGTGCCCTTATGTGGGACTTTAACATATCCATTCTGGAAGTCCGTATAAACAATTTCTACAGACTTTCCCCTGTTTGCTACCTTAATTGGCTCTTCAAAAATTTCAATGAGGTTTGTCATGTATGAACTACCTGTCCTGAGTTCATGCTGGCTCTTGCTGATTAACTGAAAATTTTTGAGGTGTTCAATTACCCCATCCTTGATGAAAGACTCCAACAATTTCTCCACCACAGATGTTAGGCTATCTGTAATTTCTTGATTTTCCTCTTTCGTCGTTCATGAAAAAGTGGAGTGACATTAGCAATTTTCGAATCCAGATGGACAACTCCTGTATCAAGGGAACTCTGAAAGATCATAATTAGGGTGTCTAAAATGGGTACACCCCTCTTCCTTTAATTCCTCTCATGTGCCACTTTCGGAGCCATTCCAGGTAAACAACAGACATCTCCAGACTCGTGAATGACAGGAAAGAAAAAAATGAAAGGAATGCAGATGCTGGAAATCTGAAACAATAACTGAAACTGCTGGAAAATCTCAGCAGGTCCAGTAACATCCGTGGAGAGAAATCTAGATGCTGTCATTTCTGAGGAAGGGTCACTGGACTTGGAAACATTAACTCTGATTTAAGACCAGAAGACCATAAGACTTAGGAGCAGAAGTTAGGCCATTCATGCCCATCGAGTCTGCTCTGCCATTCAATCATGGCTGATAAGTTTATCAACCCCATTCTCCCGCTTTCTCGCAGTAACCCTTGGTCCCCTTGACAATCAAGAGCCTATCTATCTAAATATAACCAATGACCTGGCCTCCACAGCCTTCTGTAGCAGTGAAATCCATAGATTCACCACTCACTGGCTGAAGAAGTTTCTCCTTATCTCCGTTCTAAAAGGTCTTCCCTTTACGCTAAGTCTGTGCCCTCGGGTCCTAGTCTCTCCTACCAACGGAAACATCTCCCCAACATCCACTCTATCCAGGCCATTCAGTATTCTGTAAGTTTCAATTAGATCCCTCCTCATCCTTCTAAATTCCATTGAGTTTCGACCCAGAGTCCTCAAACGTTCCTCATATGTTAAACTTTTCATTCCTAGGACCATTCTTGTGAACCTCCTCTGAACCCGCTCCAGGGCCAGTATATCTTTCCTGAGATATGGAGCCATAAACTGCGCACAATACTCCAAATGTGGCCTGACCAGAGCCTTATAAAGCCTCAGAAGTATATCCCTGCTTTTATATTCAAGCCCTCTCAAAATAAATGCCAAATTTGCATTTGCCTTCCTAACTACTGACTCACCCTGCAAGTTTACCTTGAGAGATTCCTGGACTAGAACTCCCAAGTCTCTTTGCACTTCAGGCTTCTGAATTTTCTCCCCATTTAAAAAATAGTCCATGCTTTTATTCTTCTTACCAAAGTGCATGACCGCACACTTTCCCACGTTGTACTCCATCTGCCACTTCTTTGCCCACTCTGCCAACTTGTCCAAGTCCTTCTGCAGCCTCGCCACCTCCTCAATACTACCTGTCCCTCCACCTATCTTTGTATCGTTAGCAAACTTAGCCAGAATGCCCACAGTTCCTTCATCTAGATCATTAATGTATAAAGTGAAAAGTTGTGGTCCCAACACTGACCCTTGCGGAACTCCACTTGTCACCGGCTGCCATCCTGAGAAAGACCCTTTTATCCCCACTCTCTGCTTTCTGCCAGACAGCCAATCTTCTATCCATGCTAGTACCTTGCCTCTAACACCACGGGCCCTTATCTTACACAGCAGCCTCCTGTGCAGCACCTCGACATAGGCCTTCTTGAAGTCCAGGTAGATAACATCCATTGGCTCTCCTTGGTCTAACCTGCTCGTTACTTCCTCAAAGAATTCTAACAGATTTGTCAGGCATGACCTCCCCTTGATGAAGCCATGCTGACTTTGCCCTATTTTACCAGGCACTTGAGGTATTCAGAAATCTCATCCTTCACAATGGACTCTAAGATCTTACCCACAAGCAAGGTTAGGCTAATTGGCCTGTAATTTTCCGTCCTTTGCCTTACTTTCTTTTTTAAATAGGGGTGTCACATTAGCGATTCTCCAGTCCTCTGAGACCCTCCCTGATTCTAGTGATTCCTGAAAGATCACCACTAATGCCTCCCCTATCTCTTCAGCTATCTCCTTAAGAGCTCTGGGGTGTAGTCCTTCGGGTCCAGGTGATTTATCCACCTTCAGGCCATTCAGTTTTTCTAGCACCTCCTCCTTGGTGATGGCCACCACACTCCACTCTGCCCCCTGAGTCTCTCAAATTTTTGGGATATTACTTGTGTCTTCCACTGTGAAGAATGAAGCAAAGCAATTATTCAGTTCCTCAGCCATTTTCTTGTTCCCCAATACTATCTCTCCAGCATCATTTTCCAGCAGCCCAATGTCCACTGTTGCCTCTCTTTTGCCCTTTATATATCTAAAGAAACTCTTACAGTCCTCCTTTATATTACTGGCTAGCTTACCCTCATATTTAATCTTCTCCCTCCTTATTTCTTTTTTGTTGCCCTCTATTGGTCTTTGTGAGCCTCCCAATCTTCTGGTTTCCCACTGCCCTTTGCCACATTATATGTTTTCTTTTTGGCTTGTATGCTATCCATGACTTCCCCAGTTAGCCATGGTTGCCTCGTCGTCCCTGTACCATGCTTCTTTTTCCTAGGAATGAACTGTTGCTGTGTCTCCTGAATTATTCCTAGAAACTCCTACCATTGCTGTTCCACTGTCTTTCCTGCTAGACTCCTCTCCCAGTCAATTCTGCCCAGCTCCTCCCTCATGCCTCTGTAGTTGCCTTTATTCAGCTGTAATACCATTACCTCTGATTCTATCTTCTCTCTCGCAAATTGCAGAGTAAATTCAATCATATTATGATCACTGCCTCCTAAGGGTTCCTTTACCTTAAGCTCCCTTATCAAGTCTGCCTCATTGTACAACACTAAATCCAATATTACAATTCCCTAGTGGGCTCCACCACAAGCTGCTCCAAAAATCCATCTTGCAGACATTTCACAAATTCCTTGTCTTGCAATCCACTACTAAACTTATTTTCCCAATTAACCTTTTTCTTGAAATCCCCCATGATCACCATAACTTTGTCTTTCTTACACACCTTTTCTATCTCCAGGTGTATCTTGTGTCCCAGCTCCTGACTACTGTTTGGAGGCCTGTACATAATTCCAACTATGGTTTTTTTTTACCTCTGCAGTTCCTCAACTCTACCACACAGATTCTACACCATCTGACCCTACTTCATTTCTACCTATTGATTTAATTTCATTTCTTATTAATAAGGCAACCCCACCCCCTCTGCCCACCTGCCTATCTTTTTGATAGGATGTATATCGTTGGACATTCAGCTCTCAATCCTGATCCCCTTGCAGCCACATCTCTGTGATGCCCACCACATCATATCTGCCAATTTCAATCTGCGCCATTAGCTCATTTACCTTCTTTCTTAAACTGCATGCATTCAGATATAACACCTTAGTCTTGTATTAACCATCCCACTTCTCATTGTCACTCGTTTATTCAGTGTGCTTGAAGTTTGATTCCTAACCCTTTCTGTCCTACTTGTGTCCTATTTCTCCCCACAGATGCTGCCAGACCTGCTGAGACCTTCCAGTAGCCTCTGTCTTTGTGTGAATGGGCGGTTTTGCTGAAAATATATTTACAAGGTATTGAACAGCTTCAGGCTTAGATGAAACAAATGTAAAATGGCCAGGTCAGTACATTACTGTGTGTAGTAGAGGCCTTTGCAAATTATCCTGTTGCAAGACAGGAGATCAACAAAAAAATGTTGTGTCATATGAAGAAGTGTTGAGGGACTTTGACACATTCTTCAAGATCCATGAAAACCAGTACAGCTGTCTCCAGACTTAATAATATAACATCTGTGTCTTTCAATCTATAATATGCAATCATATTCATGCATATAACCTACACCATGAATACATACACATTGCATATAACATGGATGGACCTTTCATGACAAGGGGAAGATGGGATTGTAGAGATCATTTGGCGAAATTTTCCTCCTTGGCAAGTATAAAAACCCATATGCTTAGATTCACGAATAGAGATTAAAGAGAAAGCTTATAATTGCATGAAGATAGAAACCTTGTGACGCAAAAATGTTAGTGTTCCTGTCTCTGGTTTCTATCACATGGCATTTGAGTACAAGAGTAGTGATGTCTTGCTAGAGCTTGATTAGACCACACCTGGAGTATTTTGTGCAGTTTTAGTCTCCTTATCTCAAGAAATATTATTGTTATGGAGGAAGTCCAATGAAGCTTCACTACTTTGGTCCTGGGATGAAGGGGCTATCCTATGAAGAGAGATGGACAAATGGTACACTGCAGATTTTCGAAGAATGAAATATGATCTCATTGAAACTTTAAAACTTTTAAAAAATTTTTAAAGGAATTAATTGGGTAAATGCAGGTAAGATTGTTCCCCTGATTGGGGCTTCTAGAGCCAGGAGGCACAATTTAAAAATAATGGGGTCCCACTCAGATAAGGAGATACACTTTTAGTTAGAAAGTTGTGAACTTTTATAATTCCCTATTGAAGCTCAGTCTTTGAGAAAGTTTACAATAGATATTGATATATTTCTGATTGTCAGTGGCATACAGAATTGTGGGGATATAAGCATTTAAGTGTTCGACCAGTGATAATTGTATTATACTGAATTTTGGACAGGCTCAAAGGGCTGAATGGCCTATTCCTTTTCCTATGTTTGCATAATTTACTTTGAATATCAATGTCTGAAGTGGTGGTTATAGAATTTGCTGTATGAGATGCTATCACGGAACTAAAGCTGATATTAGATGGACTAACAATGGAGTATTTAAATAGGAATTTACAGAAGAAAGGCAGCTATCAATGTATAAGGTAGCCAACGAAGGTGGAGAAGTGAACAAAAATCAGGCTTAGAATATAATACAGGAAGCCAATGTTGAATCTAAGAAAATAACAGGTATACAAATAAGCATCAAGGGAAGAAAATGTCAAACATCAGCAGGAATTGATGCATGGAAAGGATTATCCACAAATGATATAGTTCCAGTGGCAAAAAGGAGCTGAATCAGAAACATACGTTCACACAGAGCCTGTGAATATTGTAATTATAACAGAAATCGACATCCTAGGGGGTTACCATTGAGCAGAAAATGGAGTGAATCTGTTATATAGATACTGTAGCTACAAGAGTAGGTCAGAAACTGCACACTTTGTGGTGAATAACTCACTTCCTATCTCCTCACAGCTTGTACGCAGTCTTAAAGGCACAAGTTAGAACTGTGATGCAAAATGCTGTGCTTTCCTCAATAAATGCAACTTCAACAAAATTCAAAGAAGTTTGTTATGTTTTAGATCAGCACCTGCTCGATGGGCACTCCATCCAAAACCCTAAAAATTTACTTTCTCCATTATCGACAGGTAGTGGCAATAATGTGTATCATCTGCAAGTTGCACTGGAACAGCTTGTGAAAGATCCTTAAAAGCAACCTCTAAGGCTGCAAACTTAACCATCTAGAAGGACATGAGGAGCAGATGCACGGAAGCATCATCACCTGGAAGATCCCCTCAATGCAACGTACCATCCTAACTTGGAAAAATATCGCTGCTTCTTCATTGCGTTGTGATGGCCTGAGACTATGAATGGCTGCATATAAATACAATTTATTTGTTTTATTTCTCTGTTAAGTTACTCAGATTTAATTAAGTTTGACACTAATGTATAGACTGCTGACTGAATCATGTCTGAAACAGTCCAGACATCATCTGGCAGGGTGAATTGAAATCATTGCAATACGCTGAAGATTTCTGCATGTTAAATAGTGAATATTAGGAAATGTGATGGGAAAATGTTATTCAGTGCTTCTGTTTGAAATTCACACTGGAGACATAAAGTGACAAAAAGGATATAATTTAATGTCTGACATGTACGGATAACTTTTTGGTAACATTTCAAAAACCCTGTTTAATTAATGTGTGTTTCTCACAAGCAAAGATTTTTAATGTTTTTTTGTTTAAAAAAATCAGTCGTAATTATGATTGTGAATATGACTGAAAGCCATTTACTACTGTCAGCCATTTTTGCTGGTCTCCTAGAGACTAAAGCTGCTAAAGTAGACAAATAGCACTGTTGGATTACTGGTAATAAATCTTTTCCTTTCTTTTGCAACGATAATATCCAGATGTTCTTTTGCCCTGTGAGGGGTGAGAAAGGTGTAAGAAGGGAAAATAATGGGGCATGTAGGGTTTGGAGAGAAACTCATCCCTTCTTGCCACCTCACTAATTCAATTCTGTGTGAGAAGGTCCTTGGGTGACCTTCTCAACTTGCTGTAATTAAGGATCTTGCGTAGTTAATTAATGGTCTCAATGTGCCATCTCGCTGATCATTGGCCTCTTGGGTGGGTGAGAAAGATAGATAGATTGCTGACTGTAAAACCAGTGCAGCATGTCTATTGGGTTGGTGGCATCCATCAGTTTCCCAATCTGGAGCCACTTGGAGGCATCAGAAAAGATGGTGGGCAAGGGTTGTGCACGAAAGCATTGACAAGTATTTACCTTCTTGCTACTCCCCGAGGAATAGGCCTCAGTCAGTGGACTTTAAGATTTGGAAACTGATGGCCTATGGTTGGTGACCCAGGAGCCAAGTCGAAGGCCATTGAGAAACTGGCCCATGCTTGCCTGTCAGCTCTTAAAGAGTTGAACAGCATGTGACTGGATGGGTTTTCACAGTGGTAGAGTCGGAAAACCAACTGACATTTAACATGTTCCACCATACACGTTAACAAAAAATGGGAGAATTCCAACGCATATCTTAAAGTTATTGTTTGCTTGCATTCAATTTTCCATGAATGCTTCATAATTATTTTTCAGCCCACCCCTGTGTAGGGAGCACACCAGGGGCTCCGCCTTGTGTGCGTGGCTCAAATCTCAGCAGCCATATTGGAGGTGTGTGTGCCACCACTGCACAAGAGAAACGTAGTCACCCAGACTGGTGGAGATGTCCCCAGTATTCCCAGTCTGAATGCCACAGAGAAGGAAGCCCTAGATCTAGCTGGAAAGCAGGAAAACCACACAATTGGAGATGGACGAGATAGGATTATCATCTCATGAGGAGACACCAAGCTCATATGTTCACCTCACCACATTTGAAGATCTACTTCAAACATAGCTGGGATAAAGAGATATGAAGCTCCTTCTATTCTTGGCTCATATTCTGTTTTTCCCCATTCATCAAACTTTTGGCCCTTTTTTAAGATTCAGAAACTCTTGCATTCCTCAATTTTCAACATTGTAAGCCCTTTCTTTGAAATTAATACTTTTCATATTATTCCTAACGAGCTAAGGATGGAATTGGAGATTTTGTTTTTATTGAATACCTTTCTGATGAAAATTTAAATGATTTCTTTAGATGCTTCCCTCTGTTTGTTTCCTGCCATAGTGTTTACCCAACCTTAGCCAGCTTTCCCGTCATACTGATGTAATCAGCTATGCTTAAGTTTGAGATTCTTGTTTTAGACTTGAGTAAATCACTCTCAAACTCAATGTGGAATTCAATTGTATTATGATCACTTTTTTCCTCAGATGATCTTTTATATGAGGTTAGTAATTAACCCTGTCTCATTACATAGTACTAGATCTAAAATAATTTTGTCCCTAGCTGGTTCCACAATGCACTGTTCTGGGAAGCCGTTGTTGAAGCTTTCTGCAGACATATCTTCCAGACAACCTTTGTCAATGTAATTTATTAATCCTATTCTGCAGCCTAGTTGCAAATGTGCTTGTAGCTCAGCTCCATGTCTGATTCCCTCTTCAGGGAGAGGCCGTGAAAGCAACTCCCCAATGTTCTTAGCAGATAGGCACACCAAGGTCTGATAGCATTTTACAATGTGCGCAGTAGGGCTGTGCTGCCTGTTGATTTCTCTGGGGTGCTGTCAGTTTCAGTTTTACACTGTGAATGGGGTGCTTACAAAGAAGCTAGTCAGATTAAACATATCATTTTCAAATAATCAAGTTAATGCAGCAACAGCACACTTAAGATTTGAACTCTGCTAACAGTATCACTTTCTCCTTAGCAAAATATGCTTACTTTTGTTTATAGATTTAGGCATGAGGGTACTGGTAGGTGGGAACAAAAATTTCTGATGCTGACAGCTTAGTCCTTGCAGCACTCTTGTGGCTCACCTTTCCTACCAACAAAATGCTTTAAAGTAACAGGCTTCCTCATGGGAAACCAGTTTTAGCTAATAATGTAGAAAGAAAAGTAGCAAAGAAATTGCCATAAAATACATGCATGCCTGGAACTTCATACAAAATCTAAGTGACTGCAGCAAAAAAAAAAGGATGAAGTAAACAATGCACAATTGACATTTAAAGATTTTAATGCATTTTCACAATGTGCTGCTCACACGGCGGATGCCCGCAGAACCCGTTATTCGTAGAAGGAAAGATAATTTAAACATTCTACACAGACAAACATCAGGATGTTTGCTACTCCCATTTTAACAAAGCTCCTGCCTTCTCCAAACCTTCACATTTTACCCAGTGTTCCCAATCACTAAAAATACACAGAATGTACAAAGTGGGCAGAAACCTAGTATTGCCAATCTCCACTAAGTATCTGAGTTAAATTCGTCCATTTATTACTGTTCATCACCAGATAATGATTGAAAAAATTATGCTTACAGGAATGATTTTCCCTGTCAATCTGAATGAAGGCATCTTATTTCAACAAAGTTAATGATGTTCCCCTCTCCAGTCCCATCTTTATCTTAAAGACGGTGTCCATTATTTCAAATCCTTGTAGATCAATCATGTCTTTGCTGTCTTCAAATGACCAAGATCTGAACGCTTCTTGTGAGACATTCCTGTTATCATTTGTTAAGGAAACCACCTTCTGCACATGACTCCAGATTCACTGCATTGTGATTGTCTCTTAACTATCCTCTAAAATAGCTTCCAAAATAAACCATTCTGTTCAAGGACAATTCAGGATGGATGTCAAATACTAGGCTTGCCAGCTAAGCAACTTCAAAGATACCATTATAGTTGCCCCTCTGCACTCCAAATTCAACACATTCTCATTTAGAGAAGGTATTATACATTTTCCTTCATATTTCATTAATTTTTTTCCACATTTGTGGAATAAAGGAACTTAATCAGGCCTTTATTCTTGAAAATCATTATCATTCAGTGAAGGTTTTGTCTGAATGGGCAAGTTTATATGCTAAAGTATATAAACTGTTCATGTTGTACAGTTACCCATGACTTAGTTGGCAGCATCTATGTCAGAGATTTTTGGTTTCAGTTCCTCTCCAGGATTTGAGCACAAAAACTAACACTGGCAGGCGGCATTGTGGTTACCGCCGCTGCCTCACAGTGCCAGGAACCCGGGTTCGATTCCACCCTTGGGTGACTGTGTGGAGTTTGCATATTCTCCTTGTGTCTTTGTGGGTTTCCTCTGGGTGCTCCAGTTTCCTCCCAAAGTCCAAAGATGTGCAGGCTGGGTGGATTGGCCATGCTGAATTGCCCATAGTGTTCAGGCATGTGTAGATTAGGGAGATAGGTCTGGGTGGGGTGTTCTGAGGGTCGGTGTGGAATTGTTGGGCCGAATGGCCTGTTTCTACACCATAGGGATTCTATGATCTATGATTCCAATGCAGCACTGAGCAAGTGTTGCCCTGTCAGAGATATTGTCTGTTGGATAAAGTGCATAAGGGAGACTCTATACAACTTTTCAATTGGATGTAACTATCCAATGGCACAATTTCTAAAAAGAACATGATAATAATCCCTAGTATTCTGGCCAAGAATTATTGCTCAATCAAGATTACAGAAACAAGTTATCAGTCCAATCATATTACTATTTGTGGGAGTTTGCTTGTGTGCAAATTACCTTCCCCATTTCCCACATTATTACGCAACAAAAGTACTTAGTTGATGTTTAAAAACTTTGAGATGTACCATGACTGTGAAAGTTGCTATATAACTGCAATTTTATAAATTGTATATCAGCAATACTCTGAATATAGTGTATTAAGCAAAGCTTTACTGAAGGTGGGGATATTTTTGTGAAAGTCACTTACTTGGGATTTTACATCAGAAATGGATTAACAGAAAGAAAACTATGTTCAAGCACCAGGCATTTTGAAAAATTAGCCTACTTACAAAATATAGGCTGATTGGATGCACAAAACACTGTTTTGTATTATTACAAGAAGTCTTTCCTTTTTTGTCATTATTGTCATGCTTGGTTGAAATGTTTTCAGGATATTTAGGGAAGATTAATGGAGGTAGATACAGAAATCCTATGAAATATAAAACTGCAATTCTGGGTCAAAGAACTACCAACTAGACAATGTCTGGCAAAGTATGAATTATAGTACTGTTCTTAATCATTATAAATATATCTCTGTTGTAAAATTAACCAAAATCAACTGAGAGCAATAAGCAAATCTTGTTTCTTGCAAGTTCCTGTCCACTTTGCAGTTAAAAACATTGCAAGTTTAAATAGACACTTGGGGTTCGATTTTGCCTGGTTTCCCTAAACTTAATTTTGAATATTAACAAAGGTGCAACAATGTTAGAACATGGTAATTCATTTGCTTACCATAGTAGTTTGAGTCTGGTTCCCATCTAAAAATTGCTTAATGGAAGTTCATTGAAAAAATAGAATTATGCTCATTATGTTCTTGCTAAAGTTCTATTAAGAGCAACTTAGAAATAAATATCCAGGAGAAAAATGAGTCCTGAAGATTAGGTCTGGGTTGGCACTTGTCAGTTAAACGAAAGACATGCTTTTGAAATTTAGCTCAGCATAGCTAATAGTAAATAATACAAAGGCGTTTTCAAGCACATAAAGTTCTGATCTTATAGCCTATTAAAAAATGGAAAAAGGGCAAGGTGAAAATTTATGATTGAGAATAAACACATCTTGTCCGCCTATTCAAGGATGCTGTCTATGCAGGGAAGTAGGTTTCTGCAATGGTGGCTGAACAGACTGAATCTCCTCTCACAGATTTTTAGACATAACAGATAGGACATCCCATGAGGTAAAGGTGGAGGATTTGGTTCAGTTTCATTCATTCTCTACCGTTACTCAGGATCATAATCCATGTGTCTGGACTCAAAGCATGACACAGCCTCATGGATAAGTTGTTGCTATTTTAAACAAATGGTAGCAAGACTCTCCCAATTATTTGAGTTAATGCTCCAGAAGAGCTTCAGAATGTCTTTGAAATATTATTTTTATCCTCCCCTGGAAGGCTGACCATCTGAAAGTTGAAGAAGCAGGATCTGATGAGGGAGATTCAGGATTCCATGTAAAGGCTGGAGGTTTCGATGGAATATGAGGAAATTATTTTTCACCCTGAGAGTGGTGGAAATCTGGACCTCACTGCATATAAGGGTGCTAGAGGCAGAAACCCTGAGAACACTTTAGTAAATAAATTTATAATCACAATGCCAAAGGATACAAGGTCAAGTGTTGGAAAATGGGATTAGAATAGCTAGATGGTTGTTTTTCACTGGCACAGACTTGATGGGCTGAAGGACCTTTTGTTGTGCTGTAGAAATCTATGACTCTATAAGGTCCTCTGCCACCATCCAGAGACAGTAGTTGACTTGCAAGAGATGTGTTGGAATGCTTGTAGAACTGGCTCCATGAAGGATACTAGTGATTGTTTGAGTATCTCCTGTCAAGTATTGGGAATGTGGAAAAGATATTGCTGGTGGAATTTCCCTTGTGGTATCACTGATAAAAAGTCCAGTTCTCACTGTAGTACAGGAATAAGGTGCTATATATATGAGGACTTCTGTTGTTTTGTGGTGTCTTTGTTGTCTAATACCGGCTGCCATATTTGTAGAAAGTTGAACCGAGTATCAGATCTCAATGGGACTGGTAGCCTTTTCAGAGATGAGGATGGTATGGCTTTGCTGACTTGTTCAGGACTTATAGGCTCACAGTACTTCTAGCATGCTTTGTTTTTAGTGAACAGACCCAGGGACAGACCATGGACTACACCCAATGAACTTGTGAGTACAGCCCTGACTGATAAACGTCCTGATCAATCTCTGTTTGGTCTCCTGACTGATTTACTGTTAATCCCTTGTCTGGTTGCACGGGTCCTGCAGAACTTACCCTGACCCAATCCCAGAAAGTAATGATACACAATATCTGACCCTGGACATCCCAGTGACTAACTGACCATATCCAGGCCCCTAAGCTGCCCATATCACCTCTGTGTCCTCGGAGCTTTCTTTTTTAGAAATTGTGGAAGTTCCAGAAGTGCCAAGTATTTCCAGGACTGGTGAACACATGATAGTTTTGGGGTGATACCACAGAACTCTGGTACATATAGAATGAGGCGACAGCAGGAAATTACTCATGTGAGTTCATGGAGAGAAACCCTCCATAAACTCTCTCACATGACATTGATACTTAGTCATTTTTTGTAAAGTTCAGTCCGTTGTTATGGAAACACTGAAAATAGGAACAGGAGTAGGGCATTTGGCCCATTGAGCCCACTCAGTCCTTTAACATGATCATACTGATCCATTATCACAACACCATACTCTCATTCTCTTCCCAACAGCTTTAGCCTCTTGAAATCAATCTATTTCTTTCTAAACATATTCAGTGGCTTGATCTCCACAGCCTTCTGTGAAAGAGAATTCCACAGGTTCACCACTTGCTCAGTGAGGAAATTCCTCCTCATCTCAGTCTGAAGTGACCTATTGCATATCCTGAGAACATGATCTTTCGTTCTGGATCCCTTGACCAGGGGAAATGTCATCCCTGCATCCAGATCGAATTGTATACATTTCAATGATATCCCCGCCCATTCGTCAATACTTTAGTGAATTCAGATTCACTTGACCTGATTAAAGATTGGGTTCAAAGCATGATGCCGCCTTTTGGACAAGTTGTTGCCAGTTTGCATGAATGCCAGCAAGATCCTCCCAGTTATGATGTAAATTCTCCAGAGAAGTTCAGTGTCTTTGAAGCATTTTCTTTATCCTCCCTTAGAAAGCTGATCATCTGAGAGTTGAGGAGACAGGCTCTGATGAGGGAGATGGTCTGTAGACATCCAGACACAGTGTTCAGTCCATCGTAATTGCCTTTGCAGGAATTATACTCGTAGAACTAGCTTCAAGAAGGATGTTAATGTTTATTAAACTATCCCCCACTGAATATGGCAGAGGCATTGCTCATTCCCTCCTCATATGACAAGCCTGCCATCCTAGGAAAGAATCTGGTGAATTTTCGCTGCACTCTGTTATGGCAAGCCTATTTTTTCTTTGATCAGGAGACCAACATTGCACATAATAATCCACGTGTGGCCTCACTAAGGCTCTGTACAACCGTAATAAGACCTTCTTGCTCCTATACTCAGACCCTCTTGCAATAAAGGCCGACATACTATTTGCCTTCCTTATTGTTTGCTCCACCTGCATCCTTGTTTCAGTGACCGGTGTAAAAGGACGACCAGGTCACTTTGTACATCAATATTACCCAATCTACCACCACCTAAATAATACTGTACAATCCTGTATTGCTTAACCAAGTGCTACAAGGTTAAATAAACAGCAAGAGTTGTCAGGAAAGCTGTAATGCATTGAGGTTTTTAAAAAAAAGTAATTTTGCATGCAGTCTGAATTATGAGAATTACCTCACTGTTCTTTACCTAAACAAAACTTCATTGGCCATTAGAGTTGGTTTCTGTTTTTGTTCAGTTAAGTACCATGACAGGCATTCAATGAGGCAGTCTTGAGCAAGATGAGATTTTTATCATCAACATCTTTGAAAAATAATGCTGTAAATGCTGGCTGAAATGGCAAGTATGTTTTGTTAAAAGTCACTTGCAAGATGTGGCCATTGCCAACAAAGCAGCAATTTTTCGTCTAGAGTTAGTTACAAGTAAATGCCTTGCTAGGCTATTTCATACAGGAGCATGTGTTAACCAATTTTCAACTTGCCCTAGTTTTATTTTTAATAGGTTTTAAGTTTGGAAACACATTTGGAGCTTGATTTGTATAAAGACCAGAATGCATAAAAATGCTATGTTTCCTTCTCTAACAGATGTTAGCAAATCAGATGGATTTTCACCAGTTAAAATTTGATGAGAATTCTTATTGGCATGAGGTTATTTATTTCCAGATTTATTCATTGTTAATTGAATTCCGATCTTTTAAATTGGCAAAGTGGGATTTTAACTCCTGTTTTCTGATTGTTAGTCCCATAACACCTAAATTGCCTAACCTTTTATCAATCAGAAACATCAAGCTGGCCTTTCCTGGTATTTGGTTCCAGTTTGGATACATTGTGTTCTCTCGACCCAGATAGAGGTGGTTATAGGAAATTGATTGTAGCTTGTGGGTCCAACTGCCACTGCTCTTTAAAAAGGCAGAAGTATTGCCACGGGACAGGAAATTGGAAATGATGAACCAAAGCACAGAACGCCTACATTCAGATGCTGATTTAGAAATTCTTCTGCTAGAAATCGTACAACAAAGGTATGTAGTCTGCTTGGCTGGATGGGCAAAGAATGTAGATGCAGATGGGAAAACAGGCTGCTTTAAGAAGGCTGTAGAATCAACTCTAACCAGTACCTCACTGTACTGTATTAAATTAATGCTGAGGTCATGTCGTAATCGCTTGGAAAACACCTCTGTCCATCTTCTGATGCATAACCAGTGACAAAACAAACTGGGATCTAGGGTAAATGTTTGGTTGTCACTCTATCCACTTTTTAAACCTCCAACAATAACTTTTTTGCTTGTAGACCAACGCACAGCAAGGATGATTAAATAGAAGCTATAGGCTCTCATTTCAGATAGCTGAATCAATTTGAACAAGCCATATTTGCAACCTAGTGCTATGAACATGAAGGTAGTAGACAATGGTGGAGCTGGAAATTTCCCAAAGGTAGTAGCTTGCAGTTATTGTATGTTCAATCACTCATTCACACTTTCATATGATGCGTACTGTCTTACACCCATAATTATCTACCTAATAAGAAATGTTTCTCTTTGCAGATCAGTAGAGATGCTGAGGGAGTGTCCAGCAGGAGCCAGCCCTTTCACCTTTCTCACTTAAATTACAAAAACTATGTCAGAAAGCAAGCAGCCAGACAGTCACCTCAGCACTTGAAAAACTAGCCTCAGTCACAGTGTGGTCTAGTGTAAAATGACACAACTCCACCTCTATCCAACTTCCTCCTGCCACTGGGGCATATAAAAAGGAACTTCCTCCAGAGAGTGGTAAGCGTGTGGAATTCACTACCACAGAAAGCAGTCAATACCAAAATATTGTATGATTTTTAGATGGAGATGGATGTAGTACTTGGGGCGAAAAGGATTAAAGGGTATGGGGGAAAAGCAGGAACAAGCTATCAAGTTGGATGATTAGACATGATCATAATGAATAGTGGACCGGCCAAATAGCCTTCTCCTGCTCCTATTTCCTAAGGTTCTATGTTTATATGAAAGACTATATTAAGCTATTGAAAGCATACAGTAACCAAATACAAATACCAGAGGTAAGGTTAACATTTACTATTCATCTTCAAAGGTAAAGTTTTCATTGTGTTCAGAGAGTAGCTCTTCAGATGATTCAGCATAAGACATTAATGGATTAAATAATTGGCATCATATTTTTTGTGCACCTGTAGTGAAATTTGTTACGGCATTGGGCAGATTCCTTCTATCAGGCACTATCAAATAATCTTGTTGCCTGAAACAATATTTAAGCATAGATTTAGCTAATCATCATTGTCTTACTCCCTCCTCCTCCAAGTGTTTCATCCATTAGGATTTTCTTGATGGCAATGCTGTGGAACGTAGGGCAGACTGACATATTCTTGAAATCAATGGCAGCCTTGTATTGTAAGATGCCTTCTATTTTGTTTGGATGTTGGAAGAGCAAATTTAGTTCCTAAAAATGTGTTAGATAATGAACATGATGACTTAGAGGATATCATTGTTACTGTGCTCTAATGTTGTTCTTGGCTGCCCAACAATGTCATGAGCCAGGTATGAAGACAGCAGCCTTACTATCTCAAAGCCATTTGTGTTATTTGTCTTCCTCCACCAATAACCCAGCATAGCAAATCATTTGAGATGAAGTGTATGACTGTTGACTAAACAAGGAGTATTCAACTGCATTATTCTTTTTGCTAGTCACTTATCAAAATGAAATTGTTGAAGTGGATCAAACTCCATGCAGTTCATTAAGAGGGAGCAAGACAATGATGATCAGCTAAATCTCTGCGTAAATATTGTTTCAGGCAACAAGATTATTTTGATAGTGCCTGATAGAAGGAATCTGTCCAATGCAGTATCAACCTTCACTATAGGTGTACAAAAAATATGATGCCAGTTCTTTAATCCATTAACGACTTATGCGGAATCATCTGAAGAGCTACTCTCTGAACACAATGAAAACTTTATCAGATTCTGTGCAGTTGACTAAATAGCGCTATTAATAGGATCTTGATCTTTGGGAGATCCAGCAGTGTAAAAAAAATGAAGGTCCTTTTCATTATGTTGCCAGATGGAAAACATTATAACATCCTGTTGAACAAAGCATCAGTAAGTTCATGGTGCCTCTTTACATTGCAGATTGACTGGTTTTGCTGATATCTCCTGTTAAAGTGTGGAATGAGCCTGAAGAAAGATTGCTGAGGTCTGTGATGACCTTGACTTCTATGAGCAGTGTTGTTCATGAGGTAAATGTTGTTTGCAGGTTAGATTTGAGCAGTTTACACGTTCTACTTCCTCCATGAATACTTAGAAAGTGAAATACACTGAAATTCCGAATATGTATTCTTGGTGGCAGAACTTCATTGCTGGGAAAATGAAGTCCAAAACTATTCCTGAGATTTTCAGTACAACTCACAGCCTTAGCATTTCAATACACAAATATAATTTGTAAAATAATTACATTTTATATAGAACATAGAACACAGAACAGTACAGCACAGTGCAGGCCCTTCGGCCCACGATCTTGTGCCGACCTATTACCCTACTAAGATCAAACAGATTCTGCTGTTTCCTACCTAATGTTGAGTTGAAGTTGTCCATTGATACTTTGAGCTTATCTGTGTGCCTGAGTATTTTAGTTGAAGTACAGCAACACAGTAATGGAGATGCATATTAAACACGTGGTTTGATTGAAGTGTATGTGTAATACAATGCTGGCTCACCATATTTAGACCATTGCCTGAACATTGTACACAATGTTAATGGAAGTAACTGGTGAAAAATATTTTAATGCAGAAAATGTACAGATTGCTCTTTTTTTTCAATTATTATACTCCTTTGCAATGCTACAAAGGCAGAATGCCATCTTTCCTTCTCTTTTACTTATTGTAATGCATAATACGTTTGAAATCTAAGCTCAATTATAAACAAGCACTCATATTAATAATCAGACTTTATTTTGGAGAACCTTGTGCCTTTTTAGGCATTGGCTGGACCTAGCCAATTGCTTCTCGTATTGATTTATTTTTTGGAATGAATGAGGAACCTGAATCTATTAGAAGTAACAACTGCAATAATGAATTGAAAACACAGAAGCCAAGTCGTAATTATTGCAACTGATTTATAATGAATAGTTGTCTTTAGGCAAGTATGACATATGTTCTGAAAACATCAGCAAGTTTGGGCTACATCAAGGACAGAACCTAACTGTGTTTCTTTTAACTGTTTCAAAGTTGGGATCTTCCAACACAGGATTTTCATACTAATATCTTCAATACTTTGACTTTGAAATAATAAAGTTCAATGGCACAGTATGACATCACTCTTGTAATTGAGGGATGTAGTCAGACGCATGCTCGAAATGCAGGCTGGTGGTCTGAATGCCCCTTTCTGTTGTTACCATTGAAATAAGTGATGGTATGCCCCGCATTCATAGTTACCTAAAAATCATTTAAAACCTGGTACTAAATTGACATTTTCATGGAAAAAGATATGAATAACTACTATAAGAAATGCAACAAAAAAATGCTTTCATGCAACAAAGTGGTGGTAAGAAGCTTGTTTTATGTCTATAATCACAATGGCATAGTTATGGTACTTTTTCAAGTACATGGCCTTACATGGCTGCAAATTCTTTCAATCAGGAAAATGCGGGGCACGCAGTGCACAATATTTTCATGCATGTTGATAGGCGAGATTTATTGCATTCACATAAACTCACAATATATGTGAAAACTGATGTTGTTAAATGTGGGTCCTTTCAAGCCTCAAGTAATAGAATTTGAATTAGGATATCCGCCATTCTGGTCTAACTTGAAGACTCATGTTGAATAAACAGCACATAGTTTATTGCATTGTTAAAATTATTTACAGATTACATAAATTTGAAATACATTACTACAATGATTATTAAGAACCCACTAGTCACAGATCTGTTTCCTACAAGCTCATTCTTTACTCCGACAGAGTCGCTATGATATCATCATAATAGGTGGTATTTACTGCAATCAATCATGTCTTAATTTTTTTGGACTCTTCCACACCCACATTCAAGGGCTATGGTTTCCTTCACTAAATGGTGATGTTTTGTTGTGATTTAATATGTGATGAAAAGATATAATTTTATCAAGTTCTATCCGATAACAGCCTAGTGAATGAATATCCAACAATTTCAAAAAGCAGTTCTAATTCCACTGTTTAAATGCATCTACTTTAGATATTTCTGAGGAAGTGTGTCTGGACCCAAAACATTAACTCTGATTTCTCTTCACAGATATTGCCAGACCTGCTGAGCATTTCTGGCAATTTCTGTTTTTGTTTTTGTTTCTGATTTCCAGAATCTGCGGTTCTTTTGGTTTTTACTTTAGACAGTTCATTGCCTCTACTACAAAAGTATGAAATTTTATACAAATGTATAAAATATTTGTGAGCCAACATTTACAAAAGAAATTTCTAGCCAAATGTCATTAAGCAAATGGTTTGATCGAGACTGTACTAGCCTGGAAACTGAAGCTGTTGAATCTTGCTGATATATATACTTTATACCCTGGAAAAATCATTCCTTCATCACTCCGTTTTGAATTACAGAGAACCCCAACCAAATTTCAAATAAAACAGTATTGTGAAAACAGATTGCAGAAAGGAAGTTACAGCAAATTTAAGTTTGTTGAGGAGGTTTAAGAATTGTGTGACATGCTCATGTGCTGAGCATGGACTTTCAGGGAATCTTTGAGAAGATGCTGCATAGAACATAGCTGGACTAGATTAAGGGATGTGACATTAGGGTAAGGGCAGTAAATTTGATGAGAGGGTAGTTAGAAGAAAGAGGAAACCAAGTGTAAGAGCTAAAATGTGGGAGTTTTTCAAAGTTATTGAAGGTGGGCAGTAGTTTTGCAGATAATACCATAAAGATACCACAGCTCTTTAATGTGGTGGACATACTGAGTTAATGTAGCAAGGCTCGGAGCTCCTACAAATTTGAACTTTGTGGGGATAAAGTGATATTATTCAATTGGGAACTGGAAGTAACTGCAGAGAAATGGCAATCTGTAATAGCATTTAAACTTTTCACAGCTTCATGACACACACCCTTAATGCAGTGTATGCTAAGTAGCTGCCCCAAAATGGTCATATTGGTAATTTCTGAATTACACTTACTTGAGAAAACCTAAATTCTTTCCTGCTCTACTCTAAGGTTGACACCCAACTTGACAGTTCCATGTTTGTCGCTTAGTTTAATTTCTTAGCTTGAAACATAGAGAAATCCTGTTCTCCATGTAAGGATTTGTGCAAATTTTGTACAATTCCTTCTGTACCTTATGATATACTGTTCAATGCTCTATTTCTAACCATCTGAGTATTATGTGTAATTTGGCTGATTTCAGCTGCAATGCAATGAAGAAAGTAATCAAGTGGTTCACATTTTTGTGAAAGCTTTGTGTGTGCTCTGCGTCTGCTTGAAACCCAGGGCTCTAACCTTATCCCCTTCTTCAGCATTCTGTCATTCCACTTGGTAATATCTACAGCAGTCAGTTTAATTCTCATTTTTGTTTATTGATTCCAATTTTATTCTCCATCTCCTTATCTGCTTGCTTGTCACTGAAACTTGGATGAAACATTGTTGCCTCCAAAGTGTTAAAAAACATGTACATACAATGTACTCTCAACCCAAAGCCTACCTTCCTCCTCCAAATCTGTTAAGAAGACTCATCTACCTCTGAAAGATCACTTGCATTGCCCTACCTCTAAGACCTAAATGCAAATCACTCTTTTCTGGTTCAGAGATAGTAGGAACTGCAGATGCTGGAGAATCTGAGATAACAAGGTGTAGAGCTGGATGAACACAGCAGGCCAAGCAGCATCGGAGGAGCAGGAAAGCTGACGTTTCGGATCTTGAGTCTAACATCCTCCAGAAACTATAACTTGATCAAATCTCATTGATCCATTATCTGATATTGATACGTCCCAAATCTCCTTGTTCACATACTCAATAGCTCAACTGACTTGCTATGACCCAGGAAGCACTTTGATTACCTTTAAATCCCTCAACAGAGACTTATCCCAACTTATTTCAGCTGTATGTCTCCAAGAATAGAATCATAGTATCATACAGTACCAAAGAGGCCTTTTGGCCCATCAAGCCTGTACTGCCAAAATACATATTACTACCTACACTAGCCCCACTTTGCTGCACTGGACCTTGGATACAATGATAAAGCATCTTTGATGTTCTAATGGCATCTTATTCTTTTCCGCATTTTAAAAATTCTATCAACAATGATCTTTCCTTCAACTATTACATTGTTCAACACCTTAATTATATTTCCACTTCTCTTCCACAGTCTTAAAAAAAATACATAAAGATCTTTCTCTTCCACTGTGCTTTTCTTTTTCTACTCAGTTCTTCATTTTCTCCTTCATGCATGGTGTTTACTGACTTATAAGGGTATTAAGGAAACTGCCTACTTTTGACAGTTGGCCAAACAATTCAAGCTGCTTCACCCTGGATACCAGTGTGATCAACTCAACCTGTTGTCCTTCTTATGGTCTTCATAATTTTGTTTTAAGTTACATTATTTTGATAGCTTCCCTATTGACCCATGGAGGGAAATATAAGTTATTAACATTGGAGTCATTGTCGGTAGAGCACGAAGAATAGAGTGACATGTAGTGCTGTATTACTTACTGTTGTAGTGGGATGGCACTGCAGAGCTGTGAATTCTCATAAAACTGCATTTTCTCAAACAATAGAACATACAATATGAAAAGTTAAAAAAGAAACCCATATCATTTTTCTCTGACTACAATAATGTTGTAGACTTTAACATCCAGTTCCTGAGTTATCATGACTAGATATGTATAATTAGACTGATTTTGTTAATTCCTGATCATTCAACTTTGATTGTTATTTGATATATTTATAATGGTTATGGTGTGATAATTAGTTATTCAATGTGGATGTTGGTAATGTGACATACTGCACTTGCTGCTGAAATAGAATCGAACAAAACTAAAATAACTCCCCTCAGAAACAGCAAGACCCAGCACAGCTCTTGAAACCATCCCAAAAACACAAATTGTTTAATTTGAAATAACTTGCACTGTAGGCAAACTTTTTAATGTATGTGCAGAAAATTAAACCTGCACAAGAGAGGTTTGAGTCATTTGAATGATAGTGCAATCATTATCAGAAAGCTATAGACAGTAACAATGCCATCTGAATCTTGCAACCAGTGTCAAGTGTTCACTCTATTACTTGTACTTCATACATGTTGGGAACAAGACTTTTGATAACCAATGCAGAGAAACTTTCAAATGACAGATGAGAATATCTACTGAGAGTCAGTGCTGGCATGAAATTGGAATCATAATGTAACTATATTGCTTTAAAATATTATACAACTTTTCTTGTGAACTTCTTATAATGTAGAAAGTGCTCCATGGTACTTCACTGAGACTCAGTTGGATAAATAGATGCCAAGACAAGGAAGAGATACTAGGAGAGAGTGATGAAAGTGGTGGGTTCAATCACATGGGTTCTATGAGGATCTTAAATCATAAAAGAGATTTGGGAAGACTTACCTAGTAAGCTGGATAGCTGAAGGCACAGGTTCCAAAGCTGAATTGAAATGGGGATTTCACACGACTAGAGCCAGAAGAATAGACTGTTTCAGTTTTAGGTGGTCACATTGCGTAGTACAGGAGGTTACAGAATTTGAAAGGGGCAAGATTGTGATGGAATTTAAAACCAAGAATGAGAATTTTTAATTTAAGGCACAGAGGACTGGATGTGAATATAGATTAGTGAGGATAAGGATGACAATATGTTAGTGAAACTTTACATGATATACAGTTTTGTGCACTAGGCAGTACATAATGTATCAGTGATATTAATTAATAATTTACTCTTAAAAAAATGATTATGTCTTCTCTGAAGTGGTAGTAAAAGGATGTTATAGGAATGCATTAAGCATGTATGTGCTCACATCACAAAGTAACTCATTATCTTAAATATGGGACAATTATGTAGTGCATTCATATGGTGTATTTGGACACTGCACATTGTAAAATGTCTGTGTCGTTATGGTGGTTTTTGCTATGTGGTAATGCAAAATATACAATATTACTGATGTCAAATTCAGACGTCCAGTGATATAAGACAACACCTAAATTTGCGGGAGGATCCCATGTCTTACACCCTGTGGATTATCTATAGTTGATGTAAATTTAATGACATGTTAAAAATTCTTTAGTTACCCATTGGACCTTGTTAAATTTTTTACTCTTTTATAAACTGTTGGCTCTTCACTAATGATAACATTTTTACCAGCTTTCAGACGAATTTAAATATTCATTCCTAACTGGGGAATGAGGCGAAACTGGAAGCATAAATAGGTAATGCCATCTCTCATCCCCCTTAGACAGGTCTCAAGCTGGTATTCATGACTCAAATTTGGCAATATCTGTTGGTGATCTGCCACAGTGGTGGAGCAATAGGCACAGTAATATTCAACTGCCCAATTTGGCAGATTGACGTTAGGTCAATTGTGCAGTGGTGGATTGTAGGAAATGACAATCTGATTATGAAAACTTCTGCATCTGTTTCTGCTTGTATTGCAACAGTGGAGATAATTTGTCATTATACTTCTCTTCACCTGGCCCTGTGGCTGATGCTTGGCGGAGAATTAACTTCTCCTGGCCCAAGAGTCCACTGTTATAATTTGGTACCCTTATGATTCTATGTTCAAGGATGTGAAGGATCTGTGTGTGTGGAGAAGGAAGGAGTGATGTTCCATAGAATCCCTACAGTGTGGAAACAGGCCATTCAGCCCAACAAGTCCACAATGGCCCTCCAAAGAGCATCCCATCCAGACCCATTCCCCTAGCCTTTCCTTGTAACCCTGCATTCCCTATGGCTAAAATACCTAACCTACACATCTCTGAACACTATGGGTAATTTAGCATGGCCAATCCACCAAACCTGTACATCTTTGGACTGTGGGAGGAAACCAGAGCACTTGACAGAAACCCACTCAGGAACCGGGAGAATGTGCAAAATTCACAGAGACAGTTGCCTGAGGGTGGAATCAAACTTGGGTCTCTGATGCTATGAGGCAGCAGTGCTAACAACTGAGCCACCGGGCCACCTTGTTTTTGCCTGAGTTGCTTGTTTGAAGTCATTGAAATTTCTGATGTACTGAATTCAGTTCTACAGAGAAACTAATGGAACTTGACCCATCAGTTGCCTAAGCCCAGGCCTGTTTGACAATGGGGATACTCCTATGGCTCCTGAGAACAGTATCTGCCCCCTTAACCTGGCTTTGTCTACTGGAACTTCCAGGGAAGCATCAGAGAATCTAGGACAGCCTACTGTCTCAGCAGTTGAGACATTTTCCAGCATTTTACAGTGAAAATTCTGAGCTGAGAATGTAATTACACTTTACAAGGTGCACACTCAGATGAAAAAGGACTCAAAGTTGAGCTAGAAATTATAGAAGTATCAGTTTCCTGACAGGATGGGAGGGTAACCAGTCAGTTGAAAGGAAATGAAATACAGGAGTTAAAGTTTCATAGGGAATGTTATAGGGGGTAAAACTTTGCCTTTATTTTAACTTTTCCTGGACCCAGTTTCCCAGCAGATATTAGACTTAAATCAGCCTAAATCCAGATCTTGGCTTCTTGTTATCAAAGTATGAGTCAGAACCAACCTGGGGAAATAGAAAAACACTTAACATCAGTAGTCGGGAGGATACAGTCTAAAGGATAACCAAACAACCTGGCACAAAGACTATAATAAAGAAAGTCAGCATGGACTTGTAAAAACAACAATGTGTTTAACCAATTCATTTCTTTCAGGTCTGGAAATATGGCTACACCAGAACGTGATAGAAACTGTGACTGACAGTTCTAAATGACATAATATCCCAACACTAATTATTAGTTTGGGCTCTGCCAGGGCCACTCAGCTCCTGACCTCATTGAAACCTTCATCTAAACATGGGCTGAAGAACTAATCCCAAGGGATTAGGTGAGAATGACAACCCTTTATATTAAGGCTGCATTTGATTGAGTGTAACATCAAGCAGCCCTAACAAAACTGGAGTCGGTGGGAGTCAGTGGAAGACTCTCCATTGGTTGGAGTCACACTTGGCACAAAGAAAGATTGTTATGGCTTTTGAATGTACATCATCTCTGTCCTAGAATATTACTATCGGGGTTCCTCTGAGTAGAGTCCCAGACTCAAACATCTTCAGCTGCTTCATCAATGACATTCCTTCCATTGTAAGTTCAGAAGTGGGGATGTTCTCTGATGATTGCACAATATTCAGCACTATTCGTGACTCCTCAGATACTGAAGCAGTCCATATACAGTAAGACCTGTGCAACATCCAGCTTCATCTGCCAAGTAGCAAGTAACATTCACTTCACACAAGTGCAAAGCAATGTCCATCTCCTACAAACAAGATAACCATCTCTCTTTGACAGTTATGACATTATCCATTATTGAATGCCCCACTTTCAACATCCTGAGGATTTCCATTGACAAGAAAATGAATTGATACCAGAACTGAATGGAAAGAATGAGGAAGCTGGCAGAGAGAAGACTTGGAGGAGAGCTCTTCAAAATTAAGTCATAAGTTAATGAGACTGAAAGTAGGAGATTTCTTGTCAGTTTAGGACCAGAGGAAGTAAATATAAAATAGTCACTGGCGTCAAATAAAAGAATGAAGAGATTTTGTTACATGGAAATTGTGGAATGTGGAACTCATTGCCAAATAGAGTGCTTGAAACAGATGCATTTGAAATTGATGCATTTGAGGAGCAATGCAATGCAATGCATATTTGAGGACAAGAGCAAGGAGCAATTCAGGGCTGATTAGAGTGTGAGTTTGCTTGTGTGGAATGTAAAGAATGGAATAGACAAGTTGGGCTAAATGGGGTGTTTCTGGTAGGTAGATTTAATACAATGCTATAATTATATAAATGCTCACTAATTGATCTTATTTTATGGATTGTAGGCACTCAAGATTTCAGGAGTATCATAGTGCCAGTGGAAATGTGGCAGAACAGAATTGCCACCTACGAAGCTGACTTTAAGTCTACACCAAAATGTGGTGACAATTAAATATCTGAGCTTTAGGAGTCATTAGAAATGCTACCTGACATAATCAAGACCATTAGAGTGGATTCATGTCACTCTGAGGTTAAAGAAGAGACCCAGGCTGGGTACCAAATGAAGAGGTGATTAGGTTGTACAATGCTATTGAGGATCTAAGTAAGGATATTCTTGAAAGTAATCAGTCCTTTCAAGCTCAATTATCTTTGTCTTGCATAATATTCTGTTTTTGACATTGTCTGTGGCTGCAAATCTCATTCAAGTTTTAAGGAGCAATAAATAAATATTTAAATAAAAAAATTGAAAGGACATGTGGGGAGAGGTAAAGGAAATTGATACTTAATGGATATCTCTTAGAAAGCTACCATAAATACAATGACCCAAATGTCTTCCTTCTCTTTTTGTACAACATGGTCCAATTTATCGTTTGTTTTACATAATGATGGTGTGCAAAATGAATTGTCAAAGAGACATTTACAATCCGTCTCTCCACATAATGACCAGAACAACGGTTCCACCAGAGTAATTTTATGAATGACTATTTAATGTCTCACAACTAAAGAGTCAACCATAGTCCAGAAATGTGTACCATGTCAGCCTTCTCATGATGGTGACAGTGTATATTTATTATGCGACAAAATCAAACAATAAAACAGAAATAATTAGATGTTCATAGTATGCCGATAAATGGGAAGATTCTAATAAGATCTTTTTTAAAACAAAACTTGCTCTCACTTCCAAAATGAACAGACAGAGCAAGCAGTTTGATGAATAATGGCAAATTATATAGTATACTTTAGATTTACGAACAAAGGGGTTTACTGAGAAAAGGAATCTAGATAATTAATAAATAATAAACGAGTAGAAAACAAGAGGTACAAGAAAAATACTGGTAGAATAAAGGATGTCAAAAAACAAAATGTTTTCATTTTCTTAATGTAAAATTTCTCTGGGCATGTTGGCAGTCTAAAGTCTGACAACCTTCAGCTTATCCCTATATAATGAGCCATTGTATCTAATTTTAAATTGGAGCACAAAAACAAAACTGAATGGGCAAGAGTGGGACACTAAGTTCATTGCACTTTTAACTAAGACCTTTACAAGCCACCAGTGACAAAGCCATGAGTGGGCTCTGAAAGTTCTTGTCTTTGAGTGAAATAAATTCCACATCCCACACTTTGCTGGTATGCAGCCTTAATTTCTTTGTGACAGATATAAGAAAAGATACAGAGAGGGAACACTACTAGTGCCTCCGGCAAGTATGTGATATCAGCTTTGATAGAGTATAATGCAATCTGCTGTCCTAGTGCAGATCACACTAAACATTATCCATTACAATCTTCATTGAATACTGTAGGTTACAGCTAAGAACCACAATTCATTAAATTAATTTTGGTGTGAATTGGACTCCAGCGGGGTATTTTACTTGACACAGAAATGCTTATGTTATCCCATCTAACATAAGAAACTGGGTGTGGATATCATGATATTTATAACTTCAACAGACATTTTTTATGAAGAGACATTTAGACCCAAAATGTTAGCTTGCTCTCTCTCTCTACGGATGCAACGGTCCAGTGTGGTTGTCTTCAGGTGATACATGGCTGTCTCCAGGCCTGGTATGGCCTTGTCACAGATTTCTGATCTCGAAGTAATTCTAGAGCAATCTCCTGGCTGCTTGAACCCTGAGATAAAACCAGTTGCGGCCTAGAGTCAAGGCCTAGAGCAGCCTGGAGGCTAGGTACCAGCGCTGACTGAGTCGGAAGACCAATGTTTTGAACAATTTTCTCCATTTTATAATTTATTCCTAAAATCTGCAATGCTGAACTTCTTTACTTCTCTATTTTTACAAGAACTGCAACTGAAAAAGCTGCACCTAGGGGCCTTTGTACCTGAGATGATATTGTAAGTGGCAACTTGTACACTTTTAACTGTACTTGTTTGAGTACATGTGCCAATGAAACTAATTCTAGTTCTAATTCATTGGCAGTAATTTGCTCAGACATTTTTACAGCTATTATATACAAACATTATATTCATAGGCACATAAGTATCTGGGTTAACATTAAGCTGCTAAATTACACAGAACAACATGCTTCTGGATGCCTGGCATGCTTCAAGTAAGCCTTTGCAGTAAGAAAGATCATGAGCTTTTTATACTCTCAGGTCACATGCTAAATGCAATGAATGATATCATGAGCACATGTTTTAAAGGTATACTGGCCATGAGACATAACACAACCACATTTGACTTTTTAATTTGGTTGGAAGTTACAGCCAAGCAAATCTGTATAATTTAACAGCAAGTACTTTACAGCAAAGAGCCCTTGTCAACCTTTCAAAGGAAAGTAATTAGATTTGAGTACAACATTACTTTTCTGATTTTGAAGCAAGAGTAGAATTGAAAAGAAAAACAATCTCAAAATGATGGAAGAACACGATAGGTCATTAAGCATCTAAGAAGAGAATGGGCAATTTAATGTATTAGTGACAAACTCTCAGTTTTTGAATCAGAAATTTCAAAGGAAGCATTAGCTTGTCTGTTCTCTTTCTAGATTCTGACTGATCTGATCTCTGCTTCAAGCATTTCAAGTTTTTGTTACAAATTTTTAGTATCTGCAACATTTTACATTCTATAATGATGACGATAACATTACAATAATTTATATTATAACTCGTAATTTGGAAGATACTTGTAAAACCGTTCCGATTGCAATGCATCAAATTTCTCTGCAGTAAAGCATGAATATGTATTCAATAAAACTCCTTCAGTTCATTGTGTTTTCAGCCTAGCATCCACTCGGAAAGAAGATTTCTGCCAGGCAAAAATTCATAAAGAATGCAGCAAATTTTCCGCTCTTGCACTTGGGTGCTAATTGCCTCTATCACTCCTCCTTCAACAAGATTAGGCAAATGGGGGCTTTTTTTGAATGGAGAGCTATTTAGAAGTGTTTGCTTCTTAGCCATTATATTTTGAATCATGGGGGATGGACTAGACACTCAAAATCTTAAACAATGGGACACATTTTTTGTGCCTGGCCACAATACTAAGAGGAAAATTGGGCAAGTAACATTGCATGAGCATACCAAAGTTATAGTAATTCAGCACAGGGATACAATTAACTTCTCCTCACCCTGATCTTCCTCTATGCTGTGATGATAAAGACAAACTAAAATATGTGCATGAGGGTAAGATATGGGCACAAGGGAAGTGAAAGATAAATATTTTCTGATAATAATATGCTATTTCTAGATTCAACCCTCAAAGAAAAACTAACAATACAAATTTCAAATGGTTTAGTATTTGCGAGTATGCTGAGGGGCAGAAATTTATAATGAGGCTGAGAGGAGGTCAGACAGGCAGATGAATCACCTTACCTTCTCCCCACCCAAATCTCCAGCCCCAGCCCGGATAGAAATGTCAGTGGAGAGTCAACAGGCCTTGGCAATACCTTCCCTATATCCATAACACGCTGTAGTGGACTTCTGCCCCTCAGTGATTGGCTAGTAGCTCCAGCAGCACCAACAATGCCACAGCTCAGTAATGGGCATGTATAGAATTGCAAGCAGTCCCAAGAAGAAGACCCCACTAGATTCCAGACTGAGGGAAGTAAGTGGCATCAGGCAGGGAGGGTTTAGTGACCATAATGGGGATGGGGTGAAGGACTGGTTTTAAAGGCCAATCCATGAGGAAGGAAGACCAGGGTCCTGGGGATTTCCCTAAGTGAATAAAGTGAACCCTCAAAAAATAGTACTCCCAATTTCCTTCCTGTTGTTTGATCTTTTTTTACAAAGGCGTGTGTCACTCATGCACCTGCCTGCCCCAACCATGTTATGGCAAGAGGAGTATAACATTGCGGTCAATTGAATTTTAACAAGCACAGTAAACCCTTAATTATTTAGTTACATATCGTGGGTGGGCTGCCAATCTCTACTTTCACCATTCTCTGTAGAATGGGGTGAGTCTGTAGGTGGGTGGCTAGGTGGTGAGCTGAGCATTTGCCCTGTTTTACATGTCATCAACATTGCTGAAAACACACTTGGCAGGGACATGTGATATCCAGCCCATGATGTGGGACTACTGAGTCTACTAATATCAAGGCCAGAGAGTTCCTGAATCTGACATACTTTCCAGCCAAACAGTGAATAAATAAAGTTTTTGCAATGGTTAATGAGGGAGCATTATAGAAAACTGTCAGATAAAAATTTGTTGCCACCTATTTTTGAGCATAGAATTGACAATGTGTTTTGTGCATACAAACTACACTATCAAAGAATTGTCAGAAGTTAGGCCTCAGGACTCATGGTAATAACAACGGTGAGCTGACAGACCCTATCACACATCCATTTTTGGGAACTAATTTTGACAACTTCAAAGGCAATAGCCCACCAGTACGTTTGGGGCTGGAAATGGAGAATGGGAATGGATTCAGCATAAGTTGGCATTGAGACAAAAGGGAGTAATTCTGTTATTGCCACAGCTACATTAAAGTTACAATGAAACAAAAAAATAGTTACAAATTGCACATGCATCCTAGTGGTGGCTTTAAGGAGCGTGGGTTAGGTCACACATAGTACAAATAATTTGTCTGGCCAATTGTCCTGAAGTAATTCTGATGTCGGTATTAGGGAATTTATCTATAAATACAAGGAACCTATGACCTATCTCAGAAGAGTCCAATTGATAGCTAGGAAGCTTCTTTCCCTATGTGGAAAGAGTACAATGAAATAGCAACCAGAAAAGTTTGGAATTACCATATATGTGCTCAAAGTAAATACACTGGAAGACTCTGTCTGTGCCTTTTAGTTATACTGGGGGAATCTAAAATTAGTGTTAACTTACAATTTTCAAAAAATGAAGGTCCTCAATGTGTAGAAATTAAACAGTAAATTTTATGAGTATGTGCTCCTGACATGGAATGTCAAGTGCTTGTTTTATCTGTTAAGAATTTAGGTTTTTATAACAGCACAAGTTCATGAAAAATATCTTACTCTTTCACTTTATGTTATCCCATCTTCAGTACTGAACACTGCTTGGCTCAGTTATGTGATGACTTTTGAAAGCTTCCCTTACTCATCGCCAATAATTTTTCCATTCTTAACTCTAAATAAAACATCACCATTGTATCTATGATAACACAGTGTGGAGCTGGAGGAGCATAGCGGGCCAGGCAGCATCAGAGGAGCAGGAAAGTTGACGTTTTGGGTCAGGACCCTTCTTCAGAAATGGGGGAGGGGAAAGGGAGCTCTGAAACAAATAGAGAGAGGAGGGGTGGGCTGGGGAAGTTAGGTGGGATGGTGATAGGTGAGTGCAGGTAGGCAGTGGTGGGGATTGGTCAGTGAGGTGGGAGGAGTAGATAGGTGGGAGAGAAGATTGACAGGTTGTGCCAGGTCAAGGAGGTGGGGATGAGAGGGAGGGTTGATCATGGGATGAGGCCAGGGGTGGGGAGATTTTGAAACTGGTAAAGTCCACATTGAGCCATTGGGCTGTAGGCTCCCAAGGCTGAACATGAGGTGCTGCTCCTCCAGTTTCCGGGTGGCGTCATTGTGACACTGGAGGAGCCCAGGATGGACATGTCACCCAGGGAGTGGGAGGGGGAGTTGAAATCTTTCACGACTGGAAGGTGTTGTCGTTTGTCGCGAACAAAGTGCAGGTGCTCTACAAAGCAGTCTCCGAGCCTCTGCTTGGTCTCACCGAAATAGAGGAGGCCACATCGGGAGCAGCGGATGCAGTAGACCACATTGGCGGATGTTCAGGTGAACTTATGTCTGATGTGGAAGGCTTTTTTTGGTTCTTTGGATGGAAGTGAGGGGGGTGGTGTAGGGGCAGGTGTAGCGCTTCCTGAGGTTGTAGGGAAAGGTGCCGGGGTTGGTGGGGCTAGCGGGGAGTGTGGAGCAGATGAGGGAGTGGTGGAGAGAGCGGTCCCTACGGAAAGCAGATAGGGATGGGGAGGGAAATGTATCCTTGGTTGCGGGATCAGATTGCAGGTGGCAGAAGTGGCGGAGAATGATGCGTTGAATCCGGAGGTTAGTGGGGTGATACGTGAGGACAAGGGGGATTCTGTCTTAGCTTTTGTTGCGGGGAGGGAATGTGAGGGCAGAGGTGCGGGAAACGCAAGAGATGTGGCTGAGAGCCTTTTCGACCACTGAAGGGGGAAGTTGTGGTCCTTGAAATACGAGGACATCTGGGATGTTCAGGAGTGGAATGCCCCATCTTGGGAGCAGGTATGGCAGAGGCGGAGGAATTGGGAATAAGGGATCACATTTCTGCAGGAAGGTGGGTGAGAGGAGGTGTAGTCTAGGTAGCTGTGGGAGTCGGTGGGCTTAAAATAGATATTGGTTTCGAGGCGGTCACCAGAGATGGAGACAGAGAAGTCCAGGAAGCAGACAGAGGTATCAGAGATGGTCCAGGTGAACTTGAGGTGAAAGGTATTAATAAAGTTGATGAACTGTTCCAGCTCTTCATGGGAACACAAGGCAGCGCTGATACAGTCATCGATGTAGCGGAGGAAGAGGTGGGGGATAGTGCCAGTGTAGCTGTGGAAGAGGATCTGTTCCACATATCCTATGAAGAAGCAGGCATAGTCTGGGCCCATGTGGGTTCCCATGGCCACCCCCTCAGTCTGTAGGAAGTGGGAGGAGTTGAAGGAGAAGTTGTTAAGGGTAAGGACGAGTTCGGTTAAGTGGATAAGGGTGTCGGTGGAGGAGGACTGGTCGGGCCTGCAGGAGAGGAAGAAGTGGAGGGCTTTTAGGCCAGCTGCATGGGGAATGCAAGTATACAGGGATTGGACGTCCATGGTGAAGATGAGGTGTTGGGAGCCAGGGAATTGAAAGTGTTGGTGGAGGTGGAGGGTGTGGGTGGTGTCCCGGACGTAGGTGGGGAGTTCCTGGACCGGGGGGAGAAAACAGTCACAGTAAGCGGAGATAAGTTCAGTGGGGCAGGAGCAGGCAGAGACAATGGGTCAGCCGGGGCAGTCAGGTTTGTATTTGTGTGAAGGTTTCAATTTCTCAAATGTAAAATACGCCTAGAATTCCATTTTCGCAATGAACTTCTTTAAAGATTATTTCTTTATTAAATGTACTGAGACTTTCAAAACTGAGTTCACATACAAAGGCGCAGGTTTGCATACCACATGACTGTAAGACATAGGAACAGAATTAAGCCATTTCACACATCAAGGCTACTCTGCTATTCATGGCTGGTATGCTTCTCAACACCATTCTCCTGTCTTACCCCTGTCACCGTTGATCCCCTTACCAATCAAGAACCTATCTATCTTTGTCTTAAATACACTCAATAACTTGGCCTCCACAGCCATCTGCGGCAATAAGTTCCATAAGTTAGCCATCCTCTCATTCCTCCTCATCTCAGTTCTAAAAGTTCATCCCTTCACTTTGAAGCTGTGCCCTTGGGTCCTTGTCTCTCCTTTGATGGAAACATCTTCTCTACTACCACTCTATCCCGGCCTCTCAGTATTCCATAAGTTTCATTCAGATTCCCCCATATCCTTTGGAAACTCCATCAAGTACAGACCCAGAGTCCTCAACCACCCGTCATATCACAAGCCTTTCATCTCGGGATCATTTCTGTGAACATCCTCAGGACCCCCTCCAAGGCCAGCACATCTTTATAGGATATGGGGCCCCAAACTGCTCACAATATTCCAAATGCAGCCTCACCAGAGCCTTATACAGGCTCAGCAGTATTCAGCTCTAGCATACTAGCCCTCCTCAAATGAATGCTAACGTTACATTTGCCTTCCTAACTGCCAACTGAACCTGCAGGTTAATCTTAAAAGAATCCTGAACTAGGACTCATAAGTTCTTTTGTGCTTCAAATTTCTGAAGCCTTTCCCCATTTAGAAAATAGCCTATGCCTCGAATCTTCCTACCAAAGTGCATTACCTCACACTTTCCAACATTGTATTCTATCTGTCAATTCTTTGCCCAATCTCCTAGCCTGTCCAAGTCCTTCTACAGCATCCCCACCTCCTCAATACTACTTATCCATCCAGTTATCTTTGTGTCATCTGCAAACTTAGCAACAACATCCTCAGTTCCTTCGTCCAAATAGTTAATGTATAATGTGAATAGTTGTGGTCCCAACACTGACCCCTGTGGAATTCCACTAATCACTGGCCCCTATTCTGAAAAAGACCCCCTTATCCCCATTCTCTGTTTTCTGCTGGTCAGTCAATCCGCCATTCACACCAGTAGCTTGTCACTAACATCATGGGATCTTATTTCGCAGCCACCTGTGTGGCACCTTGTGAAAGACCTTCAGGAGATCCAAACAGACCATGTCCACTGGCTGTCCTTGGTCTAACTTGCTGATTACCTCCTCAAGAAATTCTAACACGTTTGTCAGGCATGACCTCCCCTTGATGAAGCTGTGCTGACACAACCCTATTTTACTTCCAAGTATTCTGCAATCTCATCCTTAATAACGAACTCTAAATTCTTACCAGTGGCCAAGGTCAGGCTAACCAGCCTGTAATTTCCTGTTTTCTACCTCCTGGCCTTCATTAACAAGGGTGTTACATTAGCCATTTTCTAGTTATCTCTGACTCCAGTGATTCCTGAAAGATCACCATAACTACCTTTACAATTTCCTCATCTGTCTGCTTTATAACTCTGGGGTGTCGCATTTTTTTTTAGCTTTCCTCTGCTGGTTTTTCAATGCTTCCCAATCCTCTGGCTTGCCACTAATCTTCACCACATTGTATTCGTATTGCCAGGCTTTACGTGGCAGTGTTCTCAAAATTGCCTCAATAGTGATATTATCTGTGTAAAAGAAAATTAGAATTTCAGGTGAACTTGTAAATTCAGTAATAAAGCATTACTTGATCCGCCTGATTTGATTAAAAACAGATTTGATGATAGATAAAAACAGATTTGCAAATTTTATCTGTGTGATTTTCAGTTGAGAGTTGAACCAAGAACACAAAAATGTTTAAAAGAGTCAAGTTACGACCACTCGATAAATTTTAAGGGATGACTTGTTTGTTTCTTAAATCATTATGTCCTGTTCCTTTTCTTCTTTTTTGCTCACTTGGCTGTAATACAATTGCACAACAGTGACTGAAAAAGAAAATAATGAAAGAACAAAGTTGAATTGGGTCTTTCCAAACAGCTGCATCATGATCAAACATCTGATAGAGAAAAAAGAGATTTGCATTTAAATATAGCACTTTGACATCTTCCTGAAACATTTCTGAATAGTTTTGATATACAATTCTTTCCACAAACAGCATTTTAATGATTGAATAAATTGCTTTTGGTGGAGTTGGTTAAGGGACACTTGGAGAACTCCCTGCCTTTTGAATAGTCGCATAAAAAACTTTACTATCTACCAAGGCACAGGAATAGAGAGGGTGGACTTATGGTTTTGTCTGTCATGACCACAGATCGTGTTCTTTAAAAAGAAGACATATGCCAGAAGTTGACTGCAGCTGTAAATTCAGTGGTCAGCTGGACAGAGACTCTGTTATATCACACCTGATGAAGTGTCATAGAAGTTTTAAAGAGAAGAAATGCACTGCAAACTGAATTTGAAATTTCCTGGGACTATCTCAAACTGTGAAGATAGTCAAATAAATTACAGCAATCTGGGCAAGAGACATACTTATATTTTCCCCTTTCGAGTAAAAGTGAGCTTCAACCCTGGTCTGTGTGCGTTAGTGGCCTGCCATTTTAGCATGTCGACTAGTGTGCTGTGAGAATCACAGCTCTGAGAACAACCATTTAAACATCTCTGCACTTCACGTGAAGCAAAGGGAATTCTTTCACTCCGAGTGATGGGCAGCATGGTTGCCCAGTGGTTAGCACTGCTGCCTCACAGCCCTAGGGACCTGGGTTTGATTCCACCCTCAGGCAACTGTCTGTGTGGAGTTTGCACATTCTCCCTTTGTCTGCATGGGTTTCCTCCAGATACTGTGGTTTCTTCCCACAGTCCAAAGATGGGCAGAAAAAATGGATTAGCCATGCTAAATTGCCTGTAGCTCTCAGGGATGTGTAAGCTAGCCATGGGAAATGCAGGGTTACAGGGACAGGGTAGGTGGGTGGGTTCGAGTGGATGCTCTTTGGAAGGTCAGTGTGGACTCAATGGACCAAAATGGCCAGCTTCCAGATATTCTATGAGTGCTGCTAGTCAGCCACTGGCAAAAGGAATCAGTACTGAGGAGTTTTCATCAACCAAAAAGGTAAGAAACTTGAAATTGGCTACTCAACTACCAATGTCAATGCTACTCGCAACATCCACTGCAATAGCGGTGAGCATCTTCACAAGTAATTCAGTGACTGATCTGTATAACATTTTTAAACTGTATATTTTTGACAGACTTCTTATTTCTAATGTGTTTGTATGTGTGATGTGTTATTATTTCTTCTTGTGTTTTGTAACTAGTGAACACATTCTTTTTGTTACTTCAAAAAAGGCTTGGTTAAACTGGTACCTTTTAAAACATAAGCTCAAGTAGATCTAGAAGAAAGATATCCAGAAGGAAAGGGGTACTTTTTAAATGAACTATTTTACAAAAAACTGAGGGGGGCATGGGGTGTCATTTGATGATTTAAGAAAGCGAAGCCAGTTCACTCCTCCTCACCAGAACGGTTAATAACTTGAGATATCCCATCTAGAACTGTAAGAAATTGAGAAACATCATCTGGAGACAGGCTGTAACATATACCATTAAAGATCAGTATCCCTGATGCTGCTTCATTGAGGGCTACATCAAGAAGTCAGCATGGGGAATAACTTTTGATGGCCCTTATACTTCTACAGGGAATTATTTGGCACATTAGGGATTAAGAGGTAAATTTTCTGTAATCCATGAATAGGAGCCATCTTCTTGGCTCCAATCAGAAAAAGGAGAATAGTTTATGAATCTGCGTTACAAAGTATGTGGCAGGTGAAGGATTGTGCTCCTCAGGTGAGTGGGATTGGGTGGGGGAGGGGTCAGATATTTCTAAATGAGATTCCCACTGAAGGCAGAATGATTGATAAGCCTGATCAATTGAATAGTATCGTAAAGGTAACAAATCTCTCACCACAGTATGCCTCTGGAATGATTCCAGATCCATTCTCCATTGTTCTACCCAGAGACCATTTCATGTATTATGTATTACATACTCTTTGTGTAAAGAAGTGCTTTGTTATGCCGGTCTTGAACTTACATTTTTTTACTTTGTATCTATGTCCTTTTGTCATACATCTGTGGTTTACCTCGAAATGGTGTTCCAGATAATCCCTTTCAATTCCATTTAATGCTTTATATATTCCTACAAGGTCTGTTCTCATTATTCTTCTTTTAAGACTACAATTGAATCCTCTGCCAATAGGGATGAGACTTATTGTTGTTTTCTGCATTGCTTACAGCACTTGAAAGTTTAGCTGCTGCTCCTGTGTTCAGAAGTGAGTGCAATGCTCAAGGTATTTGGCTTTAGCACAATAGTTTCATATTTATCAGGGATAATTCCACATTTTCATGCAATGAAGAATCGTGGCTATAATGTTAAAACCCTATCTCCCCTAGCTCCCTTTGGCCACAGCTCCTCACACATTTGTTCATAACCCACTGATCTGACATTTTGATTGCTCAGTTGATTACAACTGCTGCACTTTATGGCCTAGAAATCTGATGATTTTTCCCCTGTCTTACAGGTACAGAATTGGTGCCAAATCGTCTAGTCGGCAGGAAATGACATACACAAATTCCATACTGAAGTGTGCCACCCACCAAACTGGTATAAACATGAAAAGAAATGTTCACAGGATCAATGTCTCTTACAGATGTTAGACTTTTAATATATGCAATTAAATAACACGTATTCAGGGGCACCAGATCCACACTGCTGGATTTACAGCAGAAGGCTCTGTAAATACCTACAGAATTTCAGAATCTCTATGTGCAAGTCCTGGAGTAGGATTTGAACCCTCTGATGCTGGACCTGAATCTGTCAATGAAAGCATGTAAGCATTTTTAGCTGTAGAATATCCTAGACAGATAACAGGCTGCTGATGACTTCCTGAGCAGCTATTTGCAAACGTAATCATTTACTGCTGTAGCACAGTACTGAGACAGTGCTGCACTGATGAAGAATAGTTACTCCAAATGATAATACAAGTTATTAAGTGGGTATAAAACTATCTTGTCCCTCTCTCCAGAACAAGGAGAACCCCAGACAAAGCACTCATGATAAAGCACTCTCCTTTCTTCTGGCAACTCTATCAAGTGGAACATATTCTTTTTTTAGATGAAAACCTTAAATAACTTTCAAAATAGACGTTGCTCAAATGTTTGTTAATTCTTGATAATGTGTCCCAAAATGTCTTTTTGGGACTTCTTTCACAGCAGCAGTAATCATGTAATGGAATGTACCTCTTAAACAACAATTAAATAGTGCCTGATATCGACATCAAGGTCATGCCTAACTTCAAACAACTAGTTGCTGTTAAGGAGTGGGCTTTCTCTGAAATACTCCTGTTTAATGAACACAGCCATTTAAGTGGCATTCTGATGCTAAGTGAGAGATCCCACACATCCATTCTCCACACTGGCTCCAACTCCTTTGCTCTCATGAGGCTATCGTTCTTGTCAGGAGATGAGCAGCTTGGGAAAAGGTTTTGGAGGACAAAGAAACAAAGGGAAAGGAGAAGGAAAGTAGGAGAAATTGAGACATCTCACTGTAGACAGTCAATCATGAGCAGTTCATCAGATCCCAGTTCCCCTGAAAGCATTCCCACATGAACACACCACTGCATAATTCACCGCTGATCCACTTCTCTGCTACCGACCATCGTAAAATTCCCTTGGCAAGAATCCTGAAACAGTGAAATCTCTCCTTGTGTTTGGTGCTTTCCTGAATAAATCTTCTCCATTACGGTCAGTCATAAGACAGGGTCTCCCTTGAGCAGGAATATTTGATCTCTTCAGGGATGCTTAGTGGATGTCCCTAATGCAACTCTACTGTCTTTCCTGGGATTTCCTGCCTCAGCCAAGCTCCAAGAAGAGTAATTGCTTTGGGAGAATAAGGACGGAGGAAATAACAATGTGAAAGCAGGAAATGGCAGAGCAGTTGAATAAATACATTGCATCAGTCTTCACGGTAGAATCCACTAATTGTAGTTGGAAATGATTAAACCATGCAGAGGCTAACGTGAATGAAGAAGTAAACACAGTAACTATCAAAAGAGAAAATGTGCTTGGGAAACTAATGGAGCTAAAGGCCAATAAGTGCCCTGGACCTCTCGGGTTGTATCCTATGATTTTAAAGGAAATAGCTACTAGTGGATGCACTGGTAGTAATCTTTCAAGAATCTTCAGATTCTGGAAAAGTCCCAGAGAATTGGAAAGCTGCCAATGTAACACCCTTAAGAAAAAGGTAACTATTGGTAACAATTATCTGAACATCTACAATAACAAAAATTTGTGTCTATTTAAAGGATGAAATAGTATAGCATTTAGAAATTCATAATGTTATCATTCAGAGTCAGTATGGCTTCATGAAGGAGAAATCATGCGTGACAAATTTATTAATGAGCTCTTTGAGGAGTCAACAGGTAGGATAGATTAAATGGAATCAATGGATGTAATGTATTTGAGTTTCCAAAAGATATGTGATAAGGTATGACACACAAGGCTATTTAGTAAGATAAATGTTGGAGGTAGTATGTTAGCATGGAAAGCGATTGGCTAAACAATAGAAGACAGACAGTTGGTTCAAGGAGTGCATTTTCAGGATGGCAACTTGTTAATCTGTGGAGTGTCACAAGGATCAGTATTTGGACCATAATTATTTACAATGCATATTGATGACTTGTTTGAGGGGAATGAATGTACTATTACTAAGTTTGCAGATTACATAAAAATAAATGGGAAGACAAGTAGTGAGGATGACACAATGGAGGATATAAATAGTTGAAGTGAGACATAAACAAAACTTGGCAGATGGAATATAATGTGGAAAAATGTGAGGTTATGTACTTTGGCAGGGAAAAGAAAAGCTAACTATTATCTAATTGGTTAAAGACTGCAGAATGCTGCAGCATGGAGGGATTTGTTGACCACTCTTCATGAATCAGGTAAAGCTAGATCCAGGTTCAGCAAATAATAGGGCAGATAAATGGAATATTGGCCTTTATTTAAAAGGGAATTGAGTATAAAAGTAAAGGGTGTCTTACTAAAACTATATAAAACATTAGTTAGACAATAGCTGGAATTATGTGAACAATTTTAGGCCCCTTATCTAAGAAAGATATACTAGAATTGGTGCAGTGCAGAGAAAATTCATAACATTAATTCTGGGTGTGGAGGGACATTCTTTTGAGGAGAGATTGAGTAAATTGGACTTGTGCCGGTTGGAGTTTAGAAGAATGAGAGACAACCTTACTGGTGTGTATAAATTTCTAGGGCCTTGACAAGTTAGTTGCGGAGATGTTGTTTTCCGTTGTGAGAGAGAGTGTGGAACCAAACGGCACTATCTCAGAAAAAGGTGTCGCTCATTCAGAAGAGATGAGGAAGAATTCTCTTCTACAGAGGGCTTCAAGGTTGAGTCATTAAGTTTATTCAAGGTTGGGAAAGATTGATTTTTAATCAGTAAGGGAAACGAGGATTATGAGGACAAGGCGGGAAAATGAAGTTGAGGATTATCAGATCAGCCATGATCTTCTTCAAATTGGAGCAGATTCGATAATTGCAAATAATCTACATATGCTCTGATGTCTTGTGTTCTTATGGAGTCTTGTGTCAGGTATATGAGTAACACTTCACCCTCAGCTGAGCTGGTTTTGACTGAATCTAAATGTGGGAGGCCAGCCACAGTTGCATTGGAATAATCTGTGGTAACAAAGGCAAGGATGAGAGTTTAGGCAGCAGTTAATCAAGGAAAGGACAACTCTAGTCAGTTCTACAAAGGTGGAAATGGGTGGGCTTAGTGATGCCACAGCTACATGGTCAATAGATTCCTTGAGGATAAAATATGACACAAAATAACACATCACCGGTTAGGAGAAATGAAAACATATTACCATTTATAAAAAAATCTTTAAAATGCAAATTCGAATTGCAAATTTTGGACAAAGCAAAGAAATGGGAGTTGCATTGATGGGCTTCCACCAACACAGAGGCTCAAATACCATGGTTTCAGAAACAGACTGTAACTATCTTCTGGTGATGGTATAAAATGGGCAATATTAACATGGCTGTCTATTATACAATTTCAATAGTGAGTTATAGTAGAAGTTGCATAATAAGCAGTTAATTGAATATGACTTGAAAGAACCACATTTTATTAACAGCAAGATTCTAGATCTTGAGAAATCCATTGGATACTTTGATGACAAATGAATTAGGGTTATGTTTTACCATTGTTTATAAAGTTTAGCCCTGCAACATGATACTGGATGAATACCCAATGGGAACATTGGACCAATGTGTTATATTTTCATAAGACTACCATTGTACAAGGTAATGGTTTTGAAAGGGAGCGTTACAACCAAAACAGGAGTGAGGTTCCCCAAATTATCACAGTTCCATTTGGGATACCCCATTCTGTTAAGCTCCCGGGTGGGAAGGGATGAACGGGCTCCTCTTCTTTATTCACCTGCCCTCATGGTTTGTCACAACAAGGTTAATTTACAAAGGAGCAAAAACAGAAGTTGCTGGAAAAGCTCGGCAGGTCTGGCAGCATCTGTGAAGAAAAAGTCAGAGTTAACGTTTTGGATCTGATGACCCTTCCTCAGAACAGTTCGGACAGAACAGAATAGACCCGAAATGTTAACGCTGAATTTTTTCTTCACAGCTGCTACCAGATCTGCTGAGCTTTTCCAGCAACTTCTGTTTTTGTTCCTTCAGCTCTTTTGTTCTTTTGGTTTTTAATTTACCAAGGACACCCCCTCCCCCATTTGCTAATACCTTTCTCCCAGACTAAATGAATGTATGTTTCATAAGAGGCCAATTTAACAAGGCTTTCTTAAGTTAACAAAAGAGTGAATGTATCAGTTACTAAATGCAAGAAGTCATAACAAACAGACTTACGTAAGTCAGAAATGAGAACTGAGTTCAAAAAAAGGGTGAAAATATAAAGTTCAGTTTACACATCATTCGTGAAGAGCTGAGTTGGACGATGATTGTTAAGCAGTCAATATTGGGATGTGTCATCCATCTCTGCCAAAGATCTTAATAACAATGTCTAACTAACAAATATAATTGGTACCCAATTGCTATCATGCAATAAACTACCCTTTGTTAAGACTCAGTAGTGGTTGTTCCTCTGCTACCTTAAGCCAAATAGGCTTACACCCAGTCAAGGTAAGAGAAAAGGTAGCATTCTTCTACACACAAATAGCGGCTCAGAGAGAAGCTTTTCCTTTGTTTTACCATGCTATTTTTTTCCCATACTGGCTGAGGTTACTCTGAAGTTCCTGCCTTCTCAACATCATCCTTCACTTGAGTGTCCCGATCTCATGTTAAACCACCATCAATTGTCTCTGTCCAATGAGAGAACAGCCTATGGTCTTCTGGGGCTATGATGACTTTACTAGCTATTTTATCTGTCATTTCTTCAGAAGATGAAATCAGGGAAGGTACAGATGGTTCCTGCTGTTAGAGAATATTGGCTTAAACAACCAAATGATCTCTTTTCACTAAATGCTTTTGCTCTTTATTAGTATTGAAGATCAGAATATAATAAAAGTCTTTACTGTGCTTCATGACATTGTGGAGTTGATGATGTGATATTTATTATTATCAGGCTTGAGGCCTACTAAGCAGCTAATGTCTGCAGCTGCTGGGTGTCAGTAACATGTCGTCAGCTCATAAGTGCAGGTGGAAATACTTCCAGAAACATTTCAAAAAATCTGACAACATACATAAATATTGCTGGGGTCAGTGGTGAGATAGTCAGGTGGGTCAAAGTCCCACCACACCAGATTTCCTCCAGTAATCCATAAAGGAAGTCTTGGCTGTTTAGTCTATGGGCCATCAAGCTTCAATTTTGAACAGTTGTGATTTTTTTTCTACTGAATTTTGAATTCCTTAGTTTAAGAGCTGTAATTTCTTCCAAAGACAGAAAGGCAGACTGCCAATGCAATAAATGTCTTAACGCTATACTGTGTTATCTCATTCTGTTTGCAAGTGATATTTGACACTATGTTGCTTAGATATGAAAATACCTGCATTTCTGTACACTTTGGAGGATGAGGTGCTTCAGAGAAAGGAAGGCTTGAAATCACAGTCTGCAACTGTGTATAACCTCCAATTCTGTTGCTCCAATCTGGTAGTCAAATACTGCTTCATAGAAAAGCACATGCATGCAGAACCTATGACCTGAATACTAACAGGAGAATGGAAAGGGCAGAGTATTGGCCAGCACAAATTCAACAAGGTTGGAAACATGGTGGAAAGTCATAGTCAGCTCAAACCATAAATTGTGTTTCTGTCTCCATAGTTGATGCCAGACCCATTGAGTATTACTCCTGCCTGACACCAAGTACAATTGACTGCCTGCCCTGACAGGGTTGGGGGGGTAGTGGGGGGTGGTGGGGGGGGAGGTGGGGGTAGAAATTTTGCAACAGGAGGCTACAGCCTGAGACCTGAAGGAGTATTGTCTATTAATCAATGATAGAAAGACTTTGCTGAAGACTGGAGATCAGGGGTAGCCAGTGAAATTAGGACAGGTTAGAGGCAGTTTCTGAAGGAACGCAAACTCCTTGAGGGACATGTGGGCAGCCCTCTTGCTCCTTGCAGCACACATGGGATTTTTATAAAGCAGATAGAGTGATAGAGTCACAGAGATGTACAGCACAGAAACAGACCCTTTGGTCCAACACATCCAGATACCCGAAATTATTCTAGTCCCATTTGCTAGCATTTGGCTCATATCCCTGTAAAACCTTCCCATTCAAATACCCATGCAGATGCCTTTAAAATGTTGCAATTGTACCAGCCTCCACCACCTCCTCTAGCAGCTCATTCCATACACACATCACCCTCTGCATGAAAAGTTGCCCCTTAGGTCCTTTTAAATCTTTCCCCTCTCACCTTATACTATGTCCTTTCATTTTGGTCTCCCCTACCCTGGGAAAATGTGACTCAACCAGCTGATGTATCCTATATTGGATCAACGAACAGATGATTCCCTTCCTACCTTCCCATTATTCAATCACTTTTTTAGTTGTTTCAGTGGCGGGAGTCCGGGAGGAAGCGCGAGGGCACCCTGGGAAGGTAAGCTTTTTGATTATAAAAGTCTTATCTCGCGTGACTCCATTTTTGCAGCAGCAGTGAGAGCGAGGACCAGGGGGCTGCTGGGAAGGTAAGTTAATCCTTTAAAAACTTACCTCGTGAATAGGCGGAGCGCACGCTGAGCAGGAGCGGACACGGGACGGCTGAGTAAGTGAGGTAATATATTGGGCGGTTGCTTTACCCAAAACACTACCGAGGTAGTGTCTCCCACCCATCCTCCTCTAACCAAAAAAAAAGGTTCTGAGCGCCGATTTGGTAAGGTTACTAGTTTTTTCTTTTTTTTTCAATAGTCTGTTTGGGAATTCAGAACAGTGGGAATGAATGTTAGGGCAGTTGTATGCTCCTCCTGTAGAATGTGGGAGGTAAGGGTCACCACTAGTGTCCCCACTGACTTCATCTGCGGGAAGTGCACCCAACTCCAGCTCCTCGGAAACCGCGTTAGGAACCTGGAGCTGGAGCTGGATGAACTTCGGATCATTCCGGAGGCTGAGGGGGTAATTGAGAGGAGTTACAGGGAGGTAGTCACACCTCAGGTACAGGAATAAGGTAGATGGGTTACAGTCAGGGGACGGAAAGGGAACAGGCAGACAGTGCAGGGATCCCCTGTGGCCGTTCTCCTCAATAACAAGTATACCGTTTTGGATACTGTTGGGGGGGATGACTTACCAGGGGTAAGCCATGGGGTACAGGTCTCTGGCACAGAGTGTGTCCCTGTTGCTCAGAAGGGAAGGGGGGAGAGGAGGAGAGCATTAGTCATTGGGGACTCCATAGTTAGGGGGACAGATAGGAGATTCTGTGGGAATGAGAGAGACTCGTGGTTGGTGTGTTGCCTCCCAGGTGCCAGGGTCCGTGATGTCTCGGATCGTGTTTTTGGGATCCTTAACGGGGAGGGGGAGCAGCCCCAAGTCGTGGTCCACATAGGCACCAACGACATAGGTAGGAAAAGGGATGGGGACGTAAGGCGGAAATTCAAGGAGCTAGGGTGGAAGCTTAGAGCTAGAACAAACAGAGTTGTTATCTCTGGTTTGTTACCCGTGCCACGTGCTAGCGAGGCGAGGAATAGGGAGAGAGAGCAGTTGAACACATGGCTACAGGGATGGTGCAGGAGGGAGGAATTCAGATACCTGGATAATTGGGGCTCATTCTGGGGTAGGTGGGACCTCTACAAACGGGATGGTCTACACCTGAACCAGAGGGGTACCAATATCCTGGAGGGGAAATTTGCTGATGCTCTTTGGGAGGGTTTAAATTAATTCAGCAGGGGCTTGGGAACCTGAATTGTAGCTCCAGTGTACAGGAAGTTGAGAGTAGTGAGGTCATGAATAAGGTTCAAGGTTGCAGGAGCGTACCGGCAGGCAGGAAGGTGGTTTGAAGTGTGTCTACTTCAACGCCAGGAGCATCCAGAATAAGGTGGGTGAACTTGCAGCATGGGTTGGTACCTGGGACTTCGATGTTGAGGCCATTTTGGAGACGTGGATAGAGCAGGGACAGGAATGGTTGTTGCAGGTTCCGGGGTTTAGATGTTTCAGTAAGGGAAGGTGGTAAAAGAGGGGGAGGTGTGGCATTGTTAGTCAAGGACAGTATTACGGTGGCAGAAAGGACGTTTGATGAGGACTCGTCTACTGAGGTAGTATGGGCTGAGGTTAGAAACAGGAAAGGAGAGGTCACCCTGTTGGGAGTTTTCTATAGGCCTCTGAAAAGTTCCAGCGATGTAGGGGAAAGGATTGCAAAGATGATTCTGGATAGGAGTGAAAGTAACAGGGTAATTGTTATGGGGGACTTTAACTTTCCAAATATTGACTGGAAACGCTATAGTTCGAGTACTTTAGATGGGTCGGTTTTTGTCCAATGTGTGCAGGAGGGTTTCCTGACACAGTATGTAGATAGGCCAACAAGAGGCGAGGCCACATTGGATTTGGTACTGGGTAATGAACCAGGCCAGGTGTTAGATTTGGAGATAGGTGAGCACTTTGGTGATAGTGACCACAATTCGGTTACGTTTACTTTAGCAATGGAAAGGGTTAGGTATATACCGCAGGGTAAGAGGTATAGCTGGGGGAAAGGCAATTATGAGGTGATTAGGCAAGATTTAGGATGCATAGGATGGAGAAGGAAACTGCAGGGGCTGGGCACAATTGAAATATGGAGCTTGTTCAAGGAACAGCGTGTCCTTGAGAAGTATGTACCTGTCAGGCAGGGAGGAAGTGGTCGAGTGAGGGAACCGTGGTTTACTAAAGAAGTTGAATCTCTTGTCAAGAGGAAGAAGGAGGCTTATGTAGAGATGAGGCGTGAAGGCTCAGTTAGGGCGTTTGAGAGTTACAAGTTAGCCAGGAATGACCTAAAGAGAGAGCTAAGAAGAGCCAGGAGGGGACATGAGAAGTCTTTAGCAGGTAGGATCAAGGAAAACCCTAAAGCTTTCTATAGGTACGTCAGGAATAAAAGAATGACGAGAGTAAGATTAGGGCCAGTCAAGGACAGTAGTGGGAAGTTGTGCGTGGAGTCCGAAGAGATAGGAGAGGCGCTAAATGAATACTTTTCATCAGTATTCACACAGGAAAAAGACAATGTTGTTGAGGAGAATACTGAGATACAGTCTATTAGACTAGACGGGATTGAGGTTCATAAGGAGGAGGTGTTAGTAATTCTGGAAAGTGTGAAAATAGATAAGTCCCCTCGGCCGGATGGGATTTGCCCTAGGATTCTCTGGGAAGCTAGGGAGGAGATTGCAGATCCTTTGGCTTTGATCTTTATGTTATCATTGTCTACAGGAATAGTGCCAGAAGACTGGAGGATAGCAAATGTTGTCCCCTTGTTCAAGAAGGGGAGTAGAGACAACCCTGGTAATTATAGACCAGTGAGCCTTACTTCGGTTGTGGGTAAAGTGTTGGAAAGGATTATAAGAGATAGGATTTATAATCATCTAGAAAAGAATAATTTGATTAGGGATAGTCAACACGGTTTTGTGAAGGGTAGGTCGTGCCTCACAAACCTTATTGAGTTCTTTGAGAAGGTGACCAAACAGGTGGATGAGGGTAAAGTGGTTGATGTAGTGTATATGGATTTCATAAAACATTTGATAATGTTCCCTACGGTAGGCTATTGCAGAAAATACAGAGGCATGGGATTGAGGGTGATTTAGCGGTTTGGATCAGAAATTGCCTAACTGTAAGGAGACAGAGGGTGTGGTTGATGGGAAATGTTCATCCTGGAGTTCAGTTACTAGTGGTGTACCGCAAGGATCTGTTTTGGGGCCACTGCTGTTTGTCATTTTTATAAATGACCTGGATGAGGGCGTAGAAGGATGGGTTAGTAAATTTGGGGATGACACTAAAGTCGGTGGAGTTGTGGATAGTGCGGAAGGATGTTGCAGGTTACAGAGGGACATAGATAAGCTGCAGAGCTGGGCTGAGAGGTGGCAAATGGAGTTTAATGCGGACAAGTGTGAGGTGATTCACTTTGGAAGGAGTAACAGGAATACAGAGTACTGGGCTAGTGGTAAGATTCTTGGTAGTGTGGACGAGCAGAGAGATCTCGGTGTCTATGTGCATAGATCACTGAAAGTTGCCACCCAGGTTGATAGGGTTGTTAAGAAGGCGTACAGTGTGTTAGGTTTTATTGGTAGAGGGATTGAGTTTCGGAGCCATGGGGTCATGTTGCAGCTGTACAAAACTCTGGTGCAGCCGCACTTGGAGTATTACAGTTCTGGTCGCCACATTATAGGAAGGACTTGGAAGCATTGGAAAGGGTGCAGAGGAGATTTACCAGGATGTTGCCTGGTATGGAGGGAAGGTCTTATGAGGAAAGGCTGAGGGACTTGAGGCTGTTTTCGTTAGAGAGAAGAAGGTCAAGAGGTGACTTAACAGAGACATACAAGATGATCAGAGGATTAGATAGGGTGGACAGTGAGAGCCTTTTTCCTCGGATGGTGATGGCTAGCACGAGGAGACATAGCTTTAAATTGAGGGGTGATAGATAAAGGACAGATGTCAGAGGTAGGTTCCTTACTCAGAGAGTAGTAAGGGCGTGGAATGCCCTGCCTGCAACAGTAGTAGACTCGCCAACTTTAAGGGCATTTAAATGGTCATTGGATAAACATATGGATGATAATGGAATAGTGTAGGTTAGATGGGCTTCAGATTGGTTTCACAGGTCGGCGCAACATTGAGGGCCGAAGGGCCTGTACTGCGCTGTAATGTTCTACGTTCTATGTTCTAATCAACTGTTCATCACGAAACCAACAGCATCAGGCTGCAATTTATCAATGTTGACTCAGTTTCCTCTTGCCTTTGATGGAAGCTTCATCAACACTCTGATTAAGAGATTAAACATGTGAATAGTCAGGAAGATGATGGGTTGGAATGAGGAGTCAGAATTTTAAAATGCTCATCTTTCTTCCTCACCATATCCCCTGGGCAGGAAGGGTAGAAGCTGTTAATAAGAGACCCTAAAACTCCCAAAGGAAGTCATTTTATAAATGTGCACCGTCCGGCAGACCCACCCAGCAACTATCTCTTTCAAGTGGGCAGCTCTGTCAGTGGGTAGCACTCAATGAATTGAACCTTGCAGAGTTGATTCAAACAATAGCAGGAAATGTTTGATGAATCTTCTAATGTTCAATGCACTGTCACATCACAGAAATACCAAATGCATTGCTGCATAGGTTGGGTTGCTAATTGTGATTTGATATTTTGCTGAAGGTTTTATCACGACTAACTCCCATTCTCCATCCATACGTCACACAGCACATCCCATCCTTGCAAAGGACAGCCTTCCCAAGTAATTGCAAATTGAAAAGACTTATCACCTAATTGATGATAACAAGGTGTGGAGCTAGATAAACACAGCAGGCCAAGCAGCATCAGAGGAGCAGGAAGGCTGACGTTTCGGGCCTAGACCCTTCTTCAGAAATGGGAAATGAGCCTTCCTGCTCCTCTGATGCTGCTTGGCCTGCTGTGTTCATCCAGCACTCCACCTTGTTATCTCAGATTCTCCAGCATCTGCAGTTCCTACTATCTCTGACCTAATTGATGGTTGACTGTCAGCCAAACAACCCTTTAATCCCTATCTTCAATATTTTTGTAGCCTGTAAGAAAAAAAATTCAAAGAAAATGACTGAAAACTAATATACGTTTAATTGCACTTGACATGTTTCCCCACGGTTACATACAACAGTGTTCTGGAGATTGATTTTCAATTCCTGGAGACTCCAGGCCAAATCCAGAGATTGGGAACTCTATATATAGGAATCTTAATTCATCTGTTTCCTTTTCGCAAACCGCAGTTGACACAGTTTCAACCAGCAAAGGGACCTCATCAGACAGTAGCAACTAATAGTGAGGTAACACATTTAATCTCTACAAATTATGGCCATTCTGTAATGACCTAAAGGCAGACCCTATTGCACAACACAAAGAACACATTCATTTCAGCATCCAGTGCACAAAGGCCACTGCAACGTATGGCGATGCCTTGATCAAGTGTAACATTCTTGGGTTTCTACAGATTTCTTTCACGTGTTTTATCATTGAGAAACTGAAAATCCTCAATTTATTTCCTCTTTCCTTTTGTATAATTTCTTCCAAATGAGAATTGTTTCTCAGTTTGTGAGTCGCAGCCTGTATTCAGGAAATCACACTTAGCCTAAAACTGAATGATGCTGTCACTTTATCAGTCCCATGAAAGTGTTAAAAAATCTGAACTTGGAATTTTTTTATTTTTTCCCTTTGCTTTTGTGAAACCACTGCAAGCGTCTCTTATTTTTCTTCTAATCTTCTTTATAATCCATCTGCCTCTGTTCTTATCTTGTTTGATTGCCACTTTCCTTTCTATTTCATTCTTATTTGTTCCCCGTCCATTCCTCATTTGTTTATCAAAGCCCACTTAATTATCTCAGCCTGTTTAGTATCATAAATGTGGCTGTCGGTTGGTTATTATAATACTAAGTCTCTGCTGTATATGCTTCCACCTTCCACATTTCTATTTTCATTCCTCTACAATATTCTGCACAATATTACAAAATATAATTTCCGAGATCTGCAATGGGGACATTGGTATTGCTGTATGTGTACACTAAATTGCAAAGGAAATTCAATAAACAAAGTGCGAAAGAATCAGTGAAAGCTTCATTGTGTAGTAAATCATCCTAATACATATGCAGAAGTGAGAGTAGGTAATCTACTTATTTACAAAGTCATGCATGTTTATATATGCCTACTGGCAAAAATGAAAATCAGCTTTTGATGGTAGCAAGAAGACAGGCCTCATTACAGGATGGATTTATGTGACAGTTTGTTAGTTTTATGCCAAAATATATGGAGGTACAGTGGGCTTGTTGTTTCCCCACTTCCACCTGTCAAATCAGACTCTGTCCAATGTTGCACCAGGAGAAGAACTGTCACTTCCTGATCTGGATAGTGTGAATGAGATTTTCCTTAAGTAAGATGCATAAAAACCTGAAGGTAACCTCTTTTGTGCTAATGCAAGCTGCTGTATTTCCATTTCAAATGCACATTATCCCTTTGTATATTAACATGTTCTTTTTTCCCCCAAAAGCATTGGCAGTATTATAGCTTGTTTGTCGAGCAACTTTCTGTTAATTTCTTTAAGTATTTGATTGAAAGAACCTCTTTGTGGACAGCCTTTGTTCTATATCATCTTAAATTCATTGACATCATTTTTTAACTGATTTTGAGTTTCTGAATTGGTTTTTGGATGCAGAATGAATCAATGGAAACTGAAACATTGAGGGTGCATAATAATTGCTATGTTATTATCTGCAACATTATTACTATTAGGCCAGATGTCACTGATGTCAGATTTCTTCAGTGGGATTCATACAAACACAAGTGGGCATCTGAGATCTCCTTCGCCATGGTTTTTACCTCAACTGTGGCTGAGTTGTAAAGGTGAAATTTCTGACCGCTGATATCTGACATCTGGCTGAGTATTTGTGAAGGTATGGAAATGGCCATGTCAAATAATGTAACTAACAAAGGAAAACAGGGCACTTGAATATTAGTTGAACCTTAGTAGGGTTGCATTATGCTACTCCCTCTGGGCTGAAATGGGATGTTAGCACTAGCATTATGAATATTGCTTATCCTTGCTCTCATTTTGAGTTGATCCTGGAAATAGGCCCTATCAGTTCAGGCAGGAGACTCATGAAGACAAGGTGTGCCCTGTGAGAGAGGGAAAATCTCACTGCAAGTTTTCAGGTACCAATTGACAGAGCTTGAGTAAATCACATAGGCTGTTTAATAGAACTTGTGCTATGTAGCTTGGTCTGTCAGACCAGTCTGTGTCATATTAACTCAGTCCATTTTTGGAACCTGTGTGATGCATCCTTAATCCACTGTGAAGACAGTGTAATTCATAATGGGCATGTTGGTGGGTTGGCAGAATCTATGTACACTTGCCAGGTATGTTGATGGATTGGCAGAGCCTGTATATACCTATTGGGTCTGTCGATGGGTTGTTGAAGCTGTGTATACACGCTGGGTTTGTTGGTAGAACATGTACTATGTATGCATAGTTTGTTGCCTTCTTGCCATATTGACAAAGAGCGTTCCATGCTTGACATTAGACAACGTGGCTTAAAGCAGTGGATCTTAAAGGAACGTTTGCAGCCACTCATAAGAATGTCAAAGGTACTCTGGTTAAAGTGTTTGCGGGGCTCAGAGACATGTAAATGCTTCTGGCCCCTCTGTGTTTCTTTTCTCTTAATTGTTTCTTCCCCTTAAGCTCTGACAATCTCCAGGGAGAAGACCCCCTGACGTTGATTTTGAGCCACTTTCCCACACTGCAGCCAGCACTGATTCATGTTTACAACTCGCTAATTCGTGAAAACGAAGCTAATTGTTGAAACTGTTCAGATGTCTTTCCAAGATATCAGGCAGGAAAATAACTCCAACAACCAACGTTTCAGCATCTGATGAAAGTTCTAATCAATCCAGTATTTCTGGCAAAACTTATCACAAAGGAGAACACAGCACATATTTAAAATGAAGTATAGAGGTGAAAGGAGACAAGAGCAAGAGGGAACAGAGATATCTCCAATTTCTATCGAACAGTCAATCCAAATAGTAGTCATTCATAGGTTATAAGCTGTTCTTGTAAACACTGCTTCTCTTGATTAGTCGTGAAGGACCTTCAACTGGTAGAAAGCCACTTTGCAACACTCACAACATTTGTAAAGAGAAGGCATTCAGTAAGATATCTCACAAAAAAACTTGTAAGAAAATTTTAGAACTCTTGTGTAAGAGGCCATTTTAGTTGTCTAGATACAAAGTTAATTGGGAATTTGCTGAGGTTTCTGCTGCACTCCAGTGATGACACAATGAGCGAGTATTTAAAAACTCTCAGAAAATTCAGACTGGAGAAAGAATGTTGAAGGATTTGACAGAATCCAGGGGTCTGCACAAGGTCCATGTCTGGTGTTGACATATATAGATAATTTAGGTTTAGGCACAATTTCCGAATGCACTTAACATTAAAGTGGTAGGTTTGGAATGGCATTCTAAAAGCATTTGGGAGGACAAGGACAGGTTAGTAGGAAGGTCAGGAAGGTGGAAGGTGCAAATGGAAATTTATATGCCTGATTGTGCAGGATCCAAGTGTGCCAAAAGGGGAAGTTCCAGGTTCCACACCAGAAGTGAGAATGGCAATATTAACATCCTTGGAGAGGGTGCAACACTGGTGCCTAATCAATCAATGTTTCTGCAATGCCAAACCTATTGTTTGGGAATGAAGAAAAGGAATGAGTGCAAATGCTTTAAGATGTCTTCTGATTCTGATTCTCCTGAACCCAACAAAAAGAAATGGAAACTGAAAGCATCCTGGTCTTTTTCTGAGCTGCCTTGGGGACTATTGTTTTGACAGTTTTCTGCTCTAAAACATACATTTAAATGACCTAATAAAAACCAAAAGAACTGCAGATGCTGTAAATCAGGAACAAAAACAAAGTTGCTGGAAAAGCAGAGCAGGTCTGGCAGCATCTGTGAAGGAGAAAACAGAGTTAACGTTACGAAATGTTTTCTCCTTCACAGATGCTGCCAGAACTGCTGAGCTTTTCCAGCAACTTTGATTTTGTTCTATTTAAATGACCTGTTAAGGTAGGTATGCTATTTGGACATTGGCATCTACCAGGTACACACCCCAACAATTTGCTGACTATCTGTTTGTCTAGTACTGTATTTTTAAAAAAATGTTGCTACCACCAGTAAGGTCAGCATTTGTTGCCCAACTGTAGTGGCTTTTTGAACAGAGTAACTGCTAGATCACTTCAGAAGGCAGTTGTTATTCTGGGTATGGAGTCTTATGTAGCTAGAACAGGAAACAATGGCAGATTTCCCTCCCTAAAAGACATTAAAGAACTAAACAGTTTTTACAAAAAACAGTGATAGCTTCAAGGGCACCATTACTGAATCTAGTTTTCAATTCCAAAATGATTAACTGAATTTAAAAAGCATTGGATGTAGTGAGATTTGAACTCACTGGTCCTAGAGTCTGGGTCTGCTGGATTACCAGGTCCAGTGATATTGCCACTACACCACCATCTCCTCTCATTTACACCCAGCCTGAATTGTTCTGAGAGTATTAACAGGCAAAGGATGTTGAATAGTATATCTAAGTCAAAACTAAAAAGTCATTTAGCTGGATCTCTGAAGGACAGTAAGGAGCTACATGAGTTCTTATGACCTCTTTGGTAGCTTCCATGGTACTTAGCCTTTGTGCTATAGTGGAAACTAATTCATTAGTGGGCCACCATACCTTGTGGTCTACAGTTCATCTAATAAAATGCCTAGGCCTGGAGTTTGATGATTATTCCGATATTGGTGCAACAAAACATCATGTACATTTTCACGTCGAAGTACACTCAGCACATCTCAATGAGTAACATTTTAAAACTCAGTTTAAAATCAGTCAGTGATAAAGCCACCATTTGCAAAGCTGCCCACAACCACGGGGTGAAGTAGAAACCCAGTGTTCCCACTAATTGTGCAGGTTTAGGGGCCTTCAGTAGGCTTTGAAGTTTAAGATGAATCACTTTGACAGTTTTTAAAAAGTTTTAACTTCTTTTAAGCATTCATGTGGAAACTAACCGCTGAACCCAATGTAAGTAGAAAATAACTGTGTATGTTTATTCAGTCATTGTTTGTAATTTAAAATTGAGATACACAAAACCATTGGATTGATACTATCATCAAAGTACCTATTATTTAAAAAGATAAACTTATTATCATTTGTACCAATCAAGTTTTACCAAGTAAAAGTTTTTTATTAACCCCTCCCACTTCCTACAAACTAAGGGGGTGGCTACGGGCACCAGTATGGCTCCAAGCTATGCCTGCCTCTTCATAGGATACGTGGAACAGTCCTTCTTCCGCTGTTACACTGGCACCGTCCCTCACCTCTTCTTCCGTTACTTTGATGATTGTATTGGCGCTGCCTTGTGCTCCCATGAGGAGATTGAACAGTTCATCAACTCTTTTAACACCTTTCACCCCAACCTCATCTCCGATACCTCCCTCCCCTTCCTGGACCTCTCCGTATCCATCTCCGGTAACTGTCTCAACATCAACGTCTATTTCAAACCCACCTACTCCCATAGCTACCTAAACTACACCTCCTCTCACTCATCCTCCCGCAAGAATGAGATTCCTTACTCCCAATTCCTCCACCTCTGCCACATCTGCTCCCAAGATGGAGCGTTCGACTCCTGGACATCCCAGATGTCTTCCTATTTCATGGATTGCAATTTCCTCCCTCCAGTGATCAAAAATGTCCTCAACCACATCTCTTGCAGCTCCCACACTTCTGCCCTCAAACCCTCTCCCCCCAATAAAATTAAAGCCAGAGTCCCCTTGGTCCTCATATACCAACCCTCCAACCTCCACATCCAACATATCATTCTCCCTCACTCCCGCTACCTACAATCCGACCACCACGCCCCATCAAAGAGATATTTCCCTCTCTGCCCCTATCTGCCTTTTGTAGGGACTGCTCTGTCTGCGACTCCCCACCAACCCCGCCACGCCCAGCACCTTTCCCTGCAACCGCAGGAGATGCTACACCTGCCCCTATATCTCCCCTTTCACCTCCATCCATGGCCCAAAACAAACTTTCCATATCCAATAGGGGTTCACCTGTACATCCTCTACTGTATCTGATGCTCCTGATGTGGCCTCCTCTACATCGGTGAGACCAATCGCAGACTCGGTGACCAATTTGCGGAGCATCTGCACTCTGTACACTATAATCAATAACACCTCCCGGTCGCTACCCATTTTAACTCCCCCTCCCACTCCCTTGATGACATGCCCATCCTGGGCCTCCTCCAGTGCCACAATGATGCCACACAAAACTGGAGGAGCAACACCTCATATTCCACCTCAGGAGTCTACAACCCGATGGCCTGAACATAGGATTCACCAGTTTTAAAATCTCCCCACCCCCGGCCCCATTCCACATCCAACCCTCCCTCTCATCCCCGCACCCTTGACCTGACACAACCTGTTGCCCATCTTCTTTCCCACCTAACTGCTCCGCCCTTCCCACTGACCAATTCCTACCACCCTCACCTGTACCCACCTAGCACCATTCCACCTCCCCCCCAACTCCACCCCTCTTCTTCCCTCTTATTTCCTTGACCTGACACAACCTACACATCTTCCTCCCCACCTATCTGCCCCACCGTTCCCACTGACCAATCTCCACTACTCTCTACTTGCATCCACTTATAACCATCCCACCCTACCTTTCCCCAGCCCCACCCATCCTCCCCCTCACCTCCTTGACCTGACACTATCTGTCCATCTTTCTCCCCACCTACCAGCCCCACCCTTCCCACTGACCAATTTCCACTACCTCCTACCTGCACTCACCTATCACCATCCACCTACCTTTCCCCAGCCCCACCCCTCCTCCCTCTATTTATTTCCCAGCTCCCTTCCCCCTTCCCAGTTCTGATGAAGGGTCTTGACCTGAAACATTAACTTTCCTGCTCCTCTGATGCTGCCTGACCTGCTGTGTTCCTCCAGCTCCACACTGTGTTGCCTCTGACTCCAGCATCTGCAGTTCTTGTTATCTCGGAACCACTCTTAAAATAAAGAAATACTTTTCAAAGCAAGTTAAAAATAAACAATGTTTAAACTGTTGTCTTATTCTTCTGGTTCATAGCAAGTTTTTCTTTTGATTTTAGGCTGGAACCAGAGACAGAAAATATTTTGAAAACAAATACAACTTGGAGCTCAACGTGTGCTATGATCATCAATTATGTACAAGGTGAAACTTTACTCCAAGTTGTGGTTTCATCGAACATAATCAAAGTAAACAATGAATGAAATCTAAAATGAAAACAGAATGTTGCATTCCCTGCCGAGAGGTTTTCAGGTGGGGGGGAGCTCATAAAATTTCTCAGATGACTTTCCTGCTGTGTTCCTGCCTGTCCGCACCACTCCTCAATTTTATGCTGGGACAAGCAAGGCTTAGTTTGGACTTCCCACACTTGTCCCAGTGCCCTTGAGTAGCCAATTAATGATGACTTTAGGAATGTTTCAAACTCAGCCAGTTTGCCATTATTGGGTCAAAGCCCTGGACGTCTCTTCCTAACAGCATTGTAGGTGTACACCATATGTACCACAGAAGGTCAAGAAAATGACTCACCAACACCTGCTCAAGGGCAATTAGAAATGGGATCGCAACCGATAAACGATTTGAATTAGAAAAATCACTTGCAGTAAAAGATAGCAATGATTATTTTTTCAGGCAGTCTTAAAAGTAGCTGATTCACAAAAGAAAAACTAGCTCAAAAATATATTTAAAAAAATAAAAGGCATTGCAAACTTCTAAATCAAAATTCTAACATAATAAGACCATAAAATGTGTTATTATTATTTTGAGAAATGTGTTTAAAAGGTTGTGTCCATTTAACAGGTCCACCAATATAGATTCTCTCTTAGTATGGCTAACAAACAGAATAATCCAGCAAAAAAAAATGCCCGAGTATGTACGATTTAAAATCTTGCACAAAATAGCCTGAACATCATGAGTAGAAAGATTTGGAAAGAAAGAAAGAGGGCTAAAGTTGAATTAGGGCAAAGATAAAGATGAAGGTTGGGATTGGGTTAGGCTGAGGATAAAGGATATGGTTAGTGTCAGGGTAATAGTTAGGGTTAGGGTAAGGATTAAGGGAAGGGTTTAGAGCAAGGGTAAGTGTCGGGTCAATCACCTGATTTCCCAACTCTGGTTTGTACATTTCTTACCAATAATCATGAGGAAAACAATTATTTGATTGACTAACTCATTATTTAGTTTAGTTTGTAAGGGAATGGTGCAAAAATTGTGATTATCTCTCTGTGACTTAAAGGGGTTTTAAAGATGGATAAGCTAATTCTCTGATCAGTATTGGTTACTGTGCTATTGTTATCCTTGTCATTAATGGTGTTGGCCTTCTGTAGCTGAAAGGGATAATTCTGTCTGTGGAAAAAGGAACTGCAAATAGGATTGCAACAGCATTCTTTAATCTCTAGTTACAAAACAATGGCTTGCTTTATCACATCCACAAGCTTAGGTCCCAGCTTTAGCTTATTCTCTTTTATTGCAACTAAGTATACTTAATACAGCACATGCAAGCCTATCACACTGGGGATAAGCATTTGTTATTTCTGGATTTGAAATCCAGGCTACAGAACTTGGGTTTTTTTTTGTCATATTCTTTCGTTCCGAATCCAGGCTTGCTCTCTATGCAATCTAATCTCTTGTTTTCGAGTAAAACAATACTTTCATTAAATTGCATTATTTGGGATGCAAGACTAGTTCAGGATGATGCGTGGTCAACTCAGAACTCTCATTCACTTGCCCATCAAATTCTATTTCCTGAAGCTTGATTTATTATTTTCCCTTACACAGTGAGAGAGAAGAAAATTAAAGTTTAGATGGGGGCTGAGTCTTCTGTTTGGGATTTTCAGGTTGGAAATGATTAGATAAGCACAAAGAAATGGCATCTATCACAGTTGTTGCTTACATAGATGTCTTAGAAATCAGCAACAATTCAATGTCCTTCATTGATGTTTCATTGTATGATTTTTGTGGGAATTCTTCTTTGGGGGATGGAGATAGTTGGATGCATTAAATGAATGCCTTTCCTGGAGCTGAAGATTTTATTCTGAACCTATAAATAGTTATGTTATTCACACATTGAAGACATTGCTGAATACATCAGCCTTTATTGTCCAATTCTAACTGTCGTTGAGAAGGTGGTGGTGAGATGCTTTTTTGAACCACTAGGGTCTATGGTGGGTGAGAATACCCAAAGTGCTGTTAGGAAGGAAATCTGTTAGCTCCCTCCTGGAGATTTATCTCGATGCACCAAATTTTTTGGTCACAGCAGCAAACCAACTCAAAATACTTGGAACTGGACAAAATTCAGAAGTTCATATTAAAAAAAAACAAAGAACTGTGGATGCTGGAAACGAGAAACAAAAGCAGAACTTGCTGAAAATGTCTCAGCAGGTCTGGTAGCATCTGTGGAGACAGATCAGAGTTAATGTTTTGGGTCCAGTGACCCTTCTTTAGAACTGTTGTTACTGCCTGACCTACTGAGATTTTCCAGCAATTTCTACTCTGGTTTCAGAAGTTCAGATATTGATTCTGGAAAGCAAATGGCAACTGTCTCAAGGATACAATCAACTATGGGTGCTGAAGTAATCAAGCAAATTTTAATGAGGTTGCAGAGAAGGAAGAAAGCAGTTTTATGACCCCCAAAGAGGGTCACTCAAGTGGAGTAAATGGAGATGCCAATGTCCAGCCAACTTTCACGACTAAATCTCATTTTGATATATTTCCCAGACGTCAGCCAGATTCCAAACATGTTCAATGAACAAGTTCGAGAATTTGGGAGAGGAGTGGGTGAGGTGAGGATCTTGTGGTAGGCAGCCAACATCACTGAGAGGAGCAGGCAAGGTGAAGACCCTTACAGAGAAGTAGACAGACCAGCAGTTGACCTGAATGGGACTTGGGACATAATCAAGATTAAAATCATTTTAGTCTATACGTAAGTAGGAGCGAGGTAAAATAAAAGCAAATAGATCATTTCTATTTAATTAAGGTATTTTTGGCCTGTGGCCTGTGTTTTGCATATTGTGCAGCATATAGGTAATCCTAGATGTTTTAACAGTCTGGATGACCATGGTTCATCCTGTTTGACGACTCAAGCTCTGGGTTTTGGAGCTTGAGCAGCAGCTGGGGGGCACTATAGTGTATATGCAAGGCTGAGAGCCTTTCCATATCATGTTTAATGATGTTGTCATCAACAGCTTAAGGAAGCTCAGGTAGAGAGGGCATGGGTCACCATCAAACCGAAGATCAGTAAGCTTTGCATAGTCAGGAAGGAAAGATCACATCCAGAATGAGACACAACCTAAATGAGTATATAGTTTGGGGACAAAAACAGAAGTTGCTAGAAAAGCTCTGCCGTTCTGGCAGCATTTGTGAATTAAAAATCAGAGTTAACATTTCGGGTCCAGTGACCCTTCCTCCGAACTGTGCTGAGGACGGGTCACTGGACCCGAAACGTTAACTCTGACCTTTTCTTCACAGATGCTGCCAGACCTGCTGAGCTTTTGCAGCAACTTCTGCTTTTGTTCCTGATTTACATCATCCGCTGTTCTTTTGGTTTTTATACAGTTTGGGGACTTTGGAGACAGCTTGGGAACTCGATGTAGAGGGAAAGATGTGCTTTTTGCTTGCTTTTCTGGTGCATAGTTTATAAGATTTTTTAAACAGGCTAAATTGAAGCGCAGGTTCAGGGGCTCAGAACTTAAGAAAGGGTAACATCACAGAAAAGCCGTAAGTTTGTTGGTTGGTAATAGTTGCTAATTTGATTATCTTTTATAGCTTACTTTCAGATTGAAGGTAAAAGGGAGAAATATTGACAGATCACAAGCTAAAAGACCAGTAGGAAATTTTATTTAAAACAAATGAACATCTAAGTAAACAATATAGAGATGCAGGGCCAGACAAGGACATGGGAGCTGGTGGACCCCATTGTGGTTCATAGTGACTACTTCTGTAGCAAGTGTTGGTTGTCTGAGGAACTACAGCTCAAAGTTGATGAGCCTCAACTGTTGCAACACATCATGGAGGGGGAGAGTTACCTGGACGCTGTATTTCAGAAGGCAGTCACACCACTTAGATTGACCACTTTGAATTTGGTCAGTGGTCAGGGACAGGAGGGTGTGACTACAGGCGAAGCAGGTGAAGGGATCCAGGAGGTAGCGCTGAAGGACCTCAGTCCTTGAGCTTGTCTAACAGGTTTGAGATTCCTGCTCACACACTCTCTGTATGAATGAGAGTGGGGGCTGTTGGGAGGATGAGCAAACTGACCATATTACCATGGTATAGGGAGCCATTCAAGAGAGGGGGGCACAAAAGAGAAATGTAATGGTAATTAGGGATAGTATTGTCAGGGGAATAGACACTGTTCTCTGCATTCTGGATCGAGAGTCCTGAGGCTGTGTTACCTGTCTGGTGCCCAGGCTCAGGATATCTTGTCTGGGCTACTGAGGAACTTGGATGGGGAGGGGAATGATCCAGTTGTCATGATCCATGTAGGTACCAATGATATAGGCAGAAAGAGGAAAGAAGTTCTGCTGAAGGAATATGAACAGCTTGGGACCAAATCAAAAAGTTAATTCACACAGAGTCAACAAGATTAAACAGATAAACATGTGGCTCAAACATTGGTGAGGGAAGAAACAGTTTGAATTTATGGGACTTTGGCACCAGTACTGGGGAAGAAGGAAGCCGTTCCGATGGGATGGGCTTCACCTAAATCATGCTGGGGCTAGAGTCCTGGCAAATCGCATAACTAGAGCTGTAGATGGGCCTTTAAATAGTAGAGGGTGAATTCAGTTGCATAGCAAAGTATAAAATCAAACATAAAGAGATGTAGGATTGCAGGTTAGTAATGGTGTTAATTGTTACCAGAAAATAAAAGGAAGGGACAGAATGCCTAAATGTCATATTGTACCAAGGTGTCATAAAATTATAGGAAAATCAATAATAGAACAAATTTGAACACTTTGTATCATTGTACCCAAATCGTTCAGAAAAACGTAAATGCACTGACAGCGTAAAGTGAGATAAATGAATATGATCTAATAATGGAAACATGGTTACAAGGGGACCAAAACCGGAAACTTAATATTCAGGGGTATTTGACTTTTTGGAGACACAGGAGGGATGGATAAGGTGGTGGGGTAATCCTGTTAATAAGAAATGAAATGAAGACAGTTGTGAGGGATTGTCTAAGCTTTGATGATGTGGAGTCCATTGGGCAGAGGTAAAAACAACAAGGGAAAGAAAACGTTGGTAAGTATATAGACCCCTAAACAGTAGCCACACTGTAGGAAAGGATATAAATCAACAAATAATAAGAGCATGTAAAAAAGAATAGAGCAATAATTATGGGTGACTTTAATCTTCATCTTGATTGGGTTAATTAAAGTGGAAATGGTAGGTATGACAACAAATCCATTGAATGCATAAGGGATGGTTTCCTAGAGCACGTCATAGAGCAAACTAAGGAGTGGGCTATCTTGGATCTGGTAATGGGTAATGAGGCAGTTTTGATAAATGACCTCTGAATAAAACATTCCCGAGGAAGTAGTAATCATGATAGAATTTAATATTCAGTTCAAGAGTGAGAAACATAGGGCAGAAACAACTATGTTTAACTTCAAGGGAATTACAATGAAATGAAAGTAGAATTAACTAGAGTAAACTGGGCAGATGGATTCACAGGAATTACAGTAAACAAGCAGTACTAGATGTTTAAGGAGGTAATTCATGACTCTTGGCAAAATATATCACAGTAAGGAGGAAAGAGCCTAAGAGAAGGATAAACCAATCATGGCTAATCAAGATAATTAAGGAAAGTATTAAGTTGAAAGAAAAAGCATGTAAGGAGGCTAAAGTCAGAGATAGCTCTAAAGACTGGGGTAAATTCAGAATCTGGCAAAGGAGGACGTAAAGAAAAGATTGAGAAAGTAAACTACAGGGGCAAAAAGCGAGGAATATAAAACTAGCAAAAAGAGCATCTTTAAATATATAAAATGAAAGAGAGAGATCAAAGTGGACATTGGCCCCTTACAAAATAAACTGGGGAGGCTATTATGAGGAACAAGAAAATGGCAGAGGAGTTAAACAGATATTTTGCACCAGTCTGAATGGTGTAAGTTACTTTGAGCATTCCATTAATACTAAAGAATATAAGGGAGGAATTAAGTACCATCACCATCACTAAAGAAGTAATAACAGACAAACTAATGGGGCTAAAGGTAGATTGGTCCCCTGGCACTGATAGCTTGCATCCCAGGATCCTAAAAGGGGTAGCTACAGAGATAATGAATACATTGGTTGTAATTTTCCAAAAATTGTTGGATTCTGGAGAAGTACAAGAGGTTTGGAAAACTGCTCATGTGATGCCCACATGAAAAAGGGGAGAGAGACAAAATGTGGGCAACTATAGGCCAATTAGCCTAACATCTATTGTCGGAAAAATGTTGGATTCAATTATTAAGGAGGTAATAACAGAACAGATGGAAAATCATAATCTAATCAAGCAGTGTCAGCATGATTTCATGAAAGGGAAGTTCTGTCTGACTAACTTATTAGAGATTTTTATCGAAGTCTCAATGCGAGTGGACAGAGGGGAACCCAGTGGATGTGTTGTGTTTGGACCTCCAGAAGGCATTCGACAAGATGCCTCACAAAAGGCTGTTGGGGCGGAATGACTAAATGAATCACGCAACACTCAGCTCATTTCCAGCATTATAGAGCCCAGGAACTTCTCCACTGAACAAAGGGAAACATATGCTCTGCAAAGGGAGCATAGGAATCAGTACTGGGACTATAACTGTTTACAATATTTTTTAATATCTTGAAGGAAACAAGTGAATATATTGTTGCCAAATTTGCAGATGACACCAAACTAGTTGGAAAGGCAGGCTGTGAAAGGATACAAACAGTTTACAGAGCAATATTGATAGGTTAAGTAAATGGGCAGAAAGTTGGCAAATGGAATATAATGTGGGAAAATATGAAGATGTTCATTTTGGAAGGGAGAACAAAAGAACAGATCATAATTTAAATGGAATGAAACAGCAGGAAGATGCAACACAAGGGGAATTGGGGGTCCACGTGGATGAAACACAGAAAGCTTGCACACAGGCGCAGCAGGTTTTCAGCAAGCTAATGGAATGTTGGCCCTTCTTCCGAGGGGATTGCAGTATAAGATTAACGAAATCTTATTGCCACTGTACAAGGTGCTGATGAGACCACATTTGGAGTATTGTGAGCAGTTTTAGTCCCTTTATTTCAGCAAAGATACCATTTCATTGGAGGCAGTTCAGAGAGGGTTCATTATGATGATTCATGGTATGGAGGGATTGCCTTATGAAGAAATATTAACAGGTTAGGATGCTACTCACTGCAGTTTATAAGTATAAGAGGTGATTTCATTGAAACTTATAGGATTTTAAAGGGTCTTGACAAGGTAAAAGCTGAGAAGATGTATCCCCTCATGGGAGAATCTAGGATCAGAGAGCATTGTCTCAAAATAAAGGGGCACCAATTTAAGACTGAGATGAGGAGGAATTTCTTCTCTTGGAGGGATATGATTCTTTGAAACTCTTTGCCACAGGGAGCTGTGGAGTCAGAATCCTTATTTATATTTAAGGCAAAGATAGATAGATTCTTAATCAGTAGGAATCAAAGGTTACAGGGAAAGGGTGGAAAATTAGATGTGAGGAATATCAGATCAGCCATGATCCTGTTGAATGGTGGAGTAAGCTCAAAGGGGTTGAATGATCTTTTCCTGTTCCTATTTCTTATTGTCTAAGAAGGGGAACAAAGATAATGAGGGAATCCCCAAATGCACCTCAAATGCAAATGCTTTTCAGCTTTGGAAAATCGTGAGAATGATGGTTCTTTTGTGGTGGTCAGCCATAGCCAAGGCCATGGTGGTCCAACTGCTTGAGGGATGGGAAGAAGAAGTATAGAAGGGGAAAAACAATTAGGGATTCATTAACAAGGGGAGCAGACAGATACTTTTCCAGCCATTGGCGCGGCTCCAGGATAGTTTGTTGCCTCCTGGATGCTGGGATCAAGGATGTCACAGAATGGCTACAGGGCATTCCGAACAGGGAGGGTGAACAGCCAGAGGTCATGGCTCATGTTAGGGCCAAGAACATAGCAAGAAAGGGAAATGAGGTCCTGCAAGCAGACCTCGGTCTTTGGCAGGAAATTGAAAGGCAGAACTTCAAAGGCAGCAATCTCTGGATCATACTCACAGTCATGACTACAGAAATAGAAGGACAGAGTTGATGTTTGTGTGGATGAAGAGATGGTGCAGGAGGGACGGTTTTAGATTCCTGAACCTGGGAAAGGCGGAACCTGTATAAGTTTTACAGGTTATACCTGATCAGGAATGGCAGGGAGGTTTTCTGATGCTGTTGGGGTAGATTTGAACCAGACTGACAGGGGGATGGGATCGTGACAAGTAGTTCAGAGGGAAGGAGAGCTGTAATTTAGTTAGAAGTTAAAGTGCAAGTAAGTGAGCCTGGAAGGCAGAGTAAACATAAGCTAAATAAGAAATTAATTTAGAAGGCTAAATGGAATATCTTTTAATGCAAGGAATATTGCATTAAAATACATCACCATTTAACATAAGAGGTAACAAGGTGTAGAACTGGATGAACACAGCAGGCCAAGCAGCATCAGAGGACCAGAAAAGCTGACATTTCGGGTCTAGACCCTTCTTCAGAAATGGGGGAGGGGAAGGGGATTCTGAAATAAATAGGGAGCGAGGGGGAGGCGGATAGAAGATGGATAAAGGAGAAGATAGGTGGAGAGGAGACGGACAGGTCAAAGAGGTGGGGGTGGAGCCAGTAAAGGTGAGTGTAGGCGGGGAGTTAGGGAGCGGATAGGTCAGCCCAGGGAGGACAGACAGGTCAAGGAGGCGGGATGAGGCTGGTGGTAGGAGATGGGGGTGGGACTTGAGGTGGGAGGAGTGGGTAGGTGGGTAGTAACATGAACCTGGTATCTCTGACTGAGGGTCAAAGTGCAACAAGGCAATGCAGAGCAGAACAGATATGCTGGGAATGTCCAAGTAAGTTCAGACAGACTGAGTGCAATGGAAGAAAGTGAAGGTGCAGTCTGGTTCAGTCTATGACCTCAGTGTGTATCGCTGAATGGTGTTCTTTCTGCAGCTTTATAACGATAGTTGACAATGCAGCCTGAAGTACAAGTGCAGAAGTGATCTATAAGAGGACTGAAGATGTGCCAAGAGGGTTCATAGAGGTTGGCACATGTTGGATGCCAAGATCATGGGGTGCATGTAGCTAGTGCCCATGGAGCCTACCCTGAAAAGTTGATGTCTGGTTTCCAAAATGGAAGCAGTTCTGAGCAAGCTGTGAGTTGAATCTTCCAGGTACTCACTTTAGTTTCTTGCCAAGTTTTCCTGAAATTGAAACAAAAACAGAAATTGCTTCGAAAAGCTCAGCAGGTCTGGCAGCATCTGTGAGAGAAATCGGTGTTAATGTTTCAGGTTGGGCAACCCTTCTTCAGAACTTACAGATTTACAGTTCTTTTGGTTTTCTCGAAATTGAGCTTTTATAGAGAGCTTGCTAAGTCGGAAGGCTGAATTTTAACAAGGGCTGTTAACAAGGTGTTTAGTGAGCAATCATTTCTGTAAGCTTGCTACTGCCTCACAAGAATCTCAGCATGCTGCTTGTGAAAAGCATAAAACATGGAATGAGAAGATCCTTACATTACGATGAGTCTCAGCGCACTTGTTACCTGATTCTGTTTCACATCTCACCACAGCCCATGTTGCCCAGGCTCCTATAAGATTCAACCCACAGTATTAACACTGAAGACAGAAAGAGCTTGTTCAGATCATCATCTCAGTTGACATGTATGGCACATGGAAACATTGAGTAAGAAAGGAAAAATAGAAAAACAATTTGAAGAAATACTTGCAACAGAGGATGATAGGAGATTTGGCTAAGGAAATGCTTTGAATCATTCTATAATCTGGTCAACAGGAGCAGGTATGTTTTTGCTTTTTGTTTCAACTTCTTTCAAAATTGTGATCACAAAAGGCTCACAAATTTATGGAGTGGTCAGAATTTGTGCAAACCTCTCTGGTTAACTCCCATTGCAAGACAGTGGTGGAAGGCCCAAGAAGTAGGCTGAGGCTGAGAAATTAGGTGAGAACTGGATGCAACAACAACAATAAAATATTATATTGTGCTTTTAATGTAGGAAAATGTCTGAAAACACTTCATAAGATTTGATAAATTTGACATAGAGCCATTATCAGCTGCACTAAAACACATAGGTAGTTTTTAAGAAGCATGTTAAAAGAAGAAAGGAATAGAAGGTGGAGAAGTTTAAGGAGGGGATTCCAAAGATAAGCAGCTGAAGCCATGGTTGCAAATGGCTTCCAATGAAAATTATGGATGGGTGTGATACTAGAATTAGAGTAATATAGACGACATGGAGAATTAGGGCTGGATTGAATACGTTGAGGCCTCATCTGTACCACCCGTAAATTCAGGGTATTGTTTAGACTTTGCCTGAGGGGGTGTGGCCAAGAATTTAAGACTCCCAGTAACGTAAGTGAATCCATGGCCAGGAACTCTCTATAAAGAAGATTATTTCGCTCTTAATTTTTTTACATTTAATTCTTGAATCTATATTTCCTTCTTCTAGATGTCTTTACCGGGAAATATCAGCTACCTCTTTAACATTTGCTATTGTAATGGAAACCTTAATTTTTCAACTTCTTCATTATTTGTCTTGTTTCTTACAAGGCAGCATTCTAGAGAATTTGCCACAGGAAATACAGAACCTAGTACCATACACAGTATTCTAATGGAGGTATTATTAATGTTTTATATCGGTTCATCAACATCTTTTGGGTTTTATATTCTTTACCTCATGATAAAGTGTAGAATCCCATTGGCTTTTTCATGACCTCATCAATCTGAGATGCTGTGCTGTGAACCTGTTCCTTGAAGTCCCTGTGCTCTTTTACAGCTCTGAGCCTATTTTCAATCAAATTATAATTACAGCCATTAATGCATCAACTCATGGCTATTAACCTTAACATCCATCTACCACCTTTTATACTTTCCCTTCATCTTGGTAATATTTCTTTGCAATTTTCTTTGGTCTTCTAAAGAATTAACTGTACTGTATTTGGTTATCATCATCACCAATGACTACAAGAAGAATATTTATTGTTTTTATATATTGCTTTTTAATGTAGCAAAACATTCTAAAGTACTTCTCAAGTGCATTGGAAAATTTGGCACTGAGCCACCTTAGAAGATGTCGTAGAGTCATACAGCATGGAAACAGACCTTTCGGTCCAACCAGTCCATGCCAAACTTTATCCCAAACTAAACTAGTCCCACCTGTCTGCTCCTGGCCTATATCCCTCCAAACCTTTCTAATTCATATATCCATCCAAATGTTTTTTAAACGTTGTAATTATACCCACATCCAGCACTTCATCAGGAAGTTCATTCCACACACAAACTACCCTCTGCGTAAAAAATTTGCCTCGTATGTCTTTTTAAAATCTCTCTTCTCTTACCTTAAAAATCTGCCCTTAGCCTTGAAATCCCCCATCTTAGGGGAAAATACATCTACCATCAACTCTATCTATACCTCTCATTATTTTATAAACTTCTATCAGGTCACCTCTCAACCTCCGACGCTCCAGTGAAAAAAGTCCCAGCCTATCCAGCCCCTCCTTATAATTCAAACCTTCCATGCCCGGCAACATCCTGGTAAATCTCTTCTGAACCTTCTCCAGCTTGATAATATCCTTCCTATAACTGGGCTACCAGAACAGAACACAGCATTCCAGAAGAGACCTCACCAATTTCCTGAACACCTTCACTTAATGTCCCAATTACAATACTCAAAGGACTAAGCAATGAAGGCAAGCATGCCAAACACCTTTTTAACTATCCTGTCTATATGTGATGTGAACTTCAAATAATTATGTACCTGCATACCCAGCTCCCTAGGAGTACAAATACATAGTTCGTTGAAAGTGGCGTCACAGGTAGACAGGGTGGTGAGCAAGGCATTTAGCATGCTGGCCTTTAACGGTCGAGGCATTGAGCATAAGAGTTGGGACTTTATGTTACAGTTGTTTAAATCATTGGTAAGGCCGCACCTGGAGTATTGTGTACAATTTTGGTCACCCTGTTATAGGAAAGTCATAGTTAAACTGGAAAGTGTGCAAAGAGAATTTACAAGGATATTGTCAGGACTAGCAGGCCTGAGTTATAGGAAGAGGTTGGCCGGGATGGGACTTTATTCCGTGGAATGTCGGAGATTGAGGGATGACCTTATTGAGGTGTATAAAATCATGAGGGTTTAAGGTGAGAGGCAAAAGATTTAAGAAGGACCTGAGGGGCAACTTCTTCATGGAGAGAGTGGTGCGTATATGGAATTGGCTGCCAGAGAAAGAGGTTGAGGCAGGTACAATTGCAACATTTAAAAAACATTCTGATAGGTACATGGATGGGAAAAGTTATAGCGAGAGAGAGAGTATTTGTGCCCCACATGATTTTATATACCTCAATAAGATCACTCATCATTCTCCTACATTCCAAGGAATAAAGTCCTATCCTGGCCACCTTCTCCCTATAACCAATTCCCATGGCCCTGCCATTATTTGTCTAAGCCCTACCCTTGTTTGTTGTACCAAATTGCAATACCGCACATTTATCCAGTTTGAACTCCATCTGTCATTTTTCAGCCCATTGACTCATTTGATCAAAATCCCTTTGTAATCTTAGAAAACCTTCTTCACTGTCTACTATGCCACCAATTTTGATGTCATCTGCAAACTTACTAACCATGCCTTCTATATTCTCATCCAAATCATTTATATAAATGACAAACAAAAGAGGACCCAGCACTGCTCCCTGTGGAGCACTGCTGGTTACAGGGTCCAATCCAAAAAGTAATCCTCCACCATCACTCTCTGTCTCCAGCCATTAAGCCAATTACATAACCAATTGGCAAGCTCACACTGAATCCCGTGTGACCTAACTTTACTAATTAGTCTACCATGTGGAACCTTGTCAAAGGCTTTACTAAAATCCGAATATACAAAGTTTACTGCTCTGCCATCATCAACTTTTTTGGTAACTTCCTCAAAAAACTCAATCAAGTTTGTGAGACACCATTTTCCTCACACAAAACCATGCTAACTATACCTAATCAATTTCTGTCTCTCTAAATATCCATAAATCCTATCTTTTATAATCACCTCCAACTACTTACCACAACCGAAGTCAGACTCAAGGTCCATAGTCCCCAAGTTTCTCCTTACAACCTTTATCAAACAAAGGTACATTAGCTACCCTCCAGTCAACAGGCACCTCATTTATAGTTATAGATGATGCAAATATTCTGCAAGGGGTCTTGTAATTTCCTCCCTTACTTCCCACAACATTGCAGGATACATTAGATCAGGTCTGGAGATTTATCCACCTTTATATTCTCTAAGACCTCCCAAATTTCCTCTTCTGTAATGTGAACTGTTTTTAAAACATCAAAGTTTATTGCTTTGCATTATCTACACTCCATTTCTTTCCCACAGTAAAAATTGACACAAAGTATTCATTTGGTATCTCTCCCATCTCCTGAGGTTTAACACAAAGACAACCTCTTTGATCTTTAAGATACCCAATCTTCTCTCTAGTTACCTTCTTGCTCTTAATGTATTGTAGAATCTCTGGATTATCCTCAATATTATCTGTCAATGCTATCTCATATCCCCCTTTACCTTCCTGATTTCTCTCATAAGAATGCCTCTGCACGCTTTATATTGATTGAGAGATTCAATTGAACCAAGTTGTCTCTATCTAAAAAGAAGTTCTCTTTTATTCTTGACTAAAACCTCAATATATTTATTAATCCATTGTTCCTTAATCTTACCAACTTACCCTTCATTCCAACAGGAAGAAATAAAAAATAAAAAAATAAGAAAACAAATCAGCAACTCCTTGTTAAGGAAATACATTTTAAGGACTGTCTTAACAGAGGGAAGTGAGGTAGAGAGGAAGTGAGCATATGGAAGGAATTCTAGAGATTAAGGTCTGAGCAAATGAAAAATGGCAATTGAAAATGTGGCAAATGATGAAAATTGGGGATTCTCAGTAGGTTCAAATGAAAGGTCACAATCTGAAATGTTATCCCTCTCTCCCTCTTTTGCCACAGGTGCAGCCAGATTTGGTATGAATTGCTCTTATTTCAGACTTCCAGTATTTGCAGTATTCTGCTTTCACCATTCAAAGTGACCCTCTGGCTACAAGTAGACATATAAGAAGGGAACCAATTGAGAGCTGTCCAACCCAGCTAGGCAACAGCACAGAGGCACTGGAGGAGGATGGCATGGTCAAGAGTGTCAAAAGTTGCAGGCAGAATAAGAAGGGTGATTTGATTTGATTTGTGATTTTGCTAAGAGTTGTGTGGATCCCGTACTGGGGCAGAAGCCCAATTATAAGGATTCAAACATGGATTTTCAGGAAAGGTGACAAAGGATTTGAAAGATCACAGCATGTTCATGGACTGAAAAAATAGGATACATTAGAGATGGAACTATAGTTTGCAAGGTCGGTGGGGTCAAGTGTTATTTTTAGGAGAGGGCTGATGATAACAGATTTAAAGTAGATGAGCATGGATTAGGTCAATTACAAATTTCACTAAGACTTCTTATTTAAATATATGGAACAGATGTCATGCTGAACTGAAACTTATGGTTCACCAGCTTTCATTTCCACTCTTAAAAAATTGTTTTTGACCTCTTGCTCTCAGTTTTATCTCACCTAAACACAGTGTAATATAGTTTACTATTCTCCTATATTCCTTTGCAGTCTCTTTTTGATATGCGCACAGCATCCATTCCCACGTATCTTTATATTGTCAGCAAACATAGATAAATTACTCTCTTTTTATGGATAACATTGATATAAAGACCATGACTATTGACATCACATGCACTGCTTAAATTCATACATGCAGTTCTTTTACATAAAATATCATTGGAACATTATGGGCCGGCATAGAACTTTTGGGCTTGTGCAAATGCACAATTGTAAGCAACACCACTGTCAGCAGGTACTGTGTAATATAAATCATAAATGCTGAGTCTGATTGTTGTGGCAGTCTATGAACTGAAAATGCCTCTTTTAGGCCAATGTTTTGCCCTCTATCTGTTAACCATTCCCCTGTCTATGCTGTTATGTTATCCTCAACTTCCTGGGTTCTTACTTGACTATTAACTTTTTCTGCGGCACGTTATCAAATGAAATCCAGGTATATTTACCTTTCCACCTTTATCTCCATACAAGTTACATCCTGAAAAATCTCTCATTTGTCAATGGGATAGAAACATACCACATGGCCAAGTGGTCTGTATCAGCATTTGCAGTCCAAAAATACCTCTGGGTAAATCCATCAGCAGATGTCATTGCTGCCTTAGAAAGAGCCCTGCTTATTTCAGTAGTGGCCTCTGCAGTCAAGCAAACCAAGCTCAGGCCTTCCCACTGTTACATTTGTCATTATTGTCAGAGTAAACTGGCATAATATTGTTGAATTTCTAACCCACAGATTGCTAGCCTGTAATTGATCGATGAGGATAAGTACTTTCTTTCCACCTACAGTTTAGTCCCATTTTCAGTTCATTAGAATTTTTGAGATTGATACTTGCACTTTACGAGTCAATGTAGGAGTTATTCACCCACATACACACTTTGCAAAAGGAAGAATAAAAAAACTTTAGTTTCCAAAAACTTGCAAATTATCTGACTGTGAAGAACATTATGAAGAACGTATTTTGATTCTTTATAGACTCATTCTATGTTTACAGTTTTCTAAACATTCATATTATCAGTAAATTATTGTATATTTTTTTTGGAATGACATTTATTTGTGAGCAGTTATAGACGTTATTTACAGGTTGGATAGCTTGGCATTTACTACCTTTTTGCTTAGATGGAGAAGGCACTGAGCTTTCCAACTGGACTCTTGTCCAACATACCAAAGTAAGGAAGTAATTGTTAGTCTCATATATTATCCTGCTCTTGACATGTATAACAGTTAATATTTCAGTTCAGAGGAAGCAGGTTGCTTACAGAAACTGCCTTTTTGCCAGTAACACAATTTCATGTGTTTGGAGGAGGCTCGAATTGTAACAATGACTGCAGGGGTGCAATTGAGTTTTCATAACATAACTACTTGTCTCAGCATGCTTTATGCAATTATGTCACATATTTGGCACACAAAAGAAAAAAAACCAAATATTTCAGTAAGAAAATACTACTTTCATTCAAGTACTCACAAGGATGAGAAATTGATATAAACATAAAGAAAACAGTAGCAAATGTAATTTTTCCAACTGTTGATAAGAGTTCCTGTCACCAAAAGTAACTATGTTTGGTGATTTCTCCATTGAGAGTTATAACTTGTTAGCTTCTAAAAGTTAATTATATGATTTTGTGGTTTCCAGGTTGTCTTCAGTGATTACTGTTTGCTACTTTTAAACTATAAAACTGATCTGAGGGCTTACTGTGCACGTGGGGGGAGGCGAGGGAAGCAAATGTAATTCTAAACTCATTTGGTTGGTGGGAAACTAATGCTATCAGAGATGCATGGTTGACTTTCCATTGAAAGCAATAGAAATTAAAGTAGGACATTATGTAAAACAAGCATCTTATCTGATCCAACCCATTTCCTGCAGATGAAGTAAACTAAAATTTTTCCTGTACCGTTAGAGGAATTTTCAATGGGTTTTATTTTAAGCTTGATCGAAATCAGTCCATCTTTCCTCAAGTGGCTTAATCACTAATTCCAGGCTTACTCATATTCTTTTGTACTATTTTCATGTTGCTGCAATATGATGTCTCCTATGGGACATGTCCCTTCACCTAGTCATTTGAAATTGAAAAAAGGTCATGTTCTCTATCAAGTATGAATTGCAATAAAGAATCTTTTGGTACATGATCTGCAGAAGCAGTGTGCTTGATGAGTTAAATGACCTTTTCTTGTTCTGTGATTTCTCATGTTCTTAAAGCTGCTTTTTATAAAAATAATACTTAACATTATGAAAGGAAATTACAGAGCTGTGAAGGACCACAGAACAGTCTTTATTCACTGCAGTTGCAGAATAAATAGGCAAGTGCTGTTGTCAAAGGGTTTCGAAGAGGAGCCATCAATTTGGAGAGATGTCTGAGAAACAAAATGTTGGAATTAAGTAAAAAAGAATGAGTACAAATTATTGCGTGTCTGGTGACTGTGCATGTTAAACAGAATTAGATTCATTTTAAACAAGATTTGGCAGTGATGGATTCTGTAGCATACCAAGAACTAGAGGGTAAACATATCATTTACCTTAAAATTAACATTTTCTTCATAAACAGAAACTGGGGGGGGAAATGGTCTTGACAGCAGACTTAGTATAAGTGTCAAAACTGTGCTGTATCAGACTGGCATATCGAAAGATGTCAACAAAAGCCTGAAGCAGAATTCGCCAACGTGTGCCTTGCATATCATAGCAATTTTCCTAACCAATCAAAAGGAGAGGACAAATTCCACCGCACCCACAGCCTTCATTAATCATGTCAATTAAGGCCCCAGAATACAGTCCTGTGAAAGAAAGTTGGCTGAGCACCCTCATGTATTGGTTTCCGAACATTAATGAGGCCTTTGTAATGAGCTGGCTAGGGCAGGCATGGCTGATTACTGGCAGTTCTTCCCCCTTGCCTGACAGTGGGTTGGGAATTTGCAGCTGGCAGATGCTAGCTCTGTTTAATAACAAGAATGGCAGTGAGGATGCATGAATAAGCGGACAGAGGCTGTCTGTTTCCTGGGCCAATTATTTCTCTCAGACCTCGTGCTGTATGTCCTAACCCTGAATTGAAACAATTATAGGAATTCAGGCACTGGCATGGTTTGAAGTATGAAAAGTATCAAACTTATATTTGTTTTTACTGGTTAGGGGAGAGTTGGCAGTGTGTATACAATAAAACATAAGGTCAACTATGTAAAGAGGGATCACCTAGCAGCTTGAATAGTTGGATATTGGTACATAACCATGTTGCATTGAATAGTTATCAATTTTTTAGAAGATAAGTAGATTTACTTCGAATAGGAGGAACCATTTCGATTTTATTCCCAAAGAATACTCAAAGTTAGGGTTCTTACATCTGGGATGCTTTACTAATATCTTTGATTATATAAAAATGAAAATTTTGTTCATAAAGACTTCTGGTGATCTTTTCTTTATGGTTAAACCTATTTTATTTCTGTTACTGTCTAACAACCTTTTACTTTTGAGAAGTAAAGCAATCAGAAAATCTAAGTAGAAAGTCAACACAGTAATTATTCAGCAATGTACAAAGTAGCAGGCATAAATGTATTAATATGTTTGTGAAATGGCAATCATGTTTATATGCGTTTCAGTCATTTTTAATCTTCAATTCCACTGAAAGGCTGGAATACAGGAGTTGGAAGGTCATGTTGTGGCTGTACAGGACATTGGTTAGGCCACTTTTGGAATACTGTGTGTAATTCTGGTCTCCCCACAATAGGAAGGATATTATGAAACTTGAAAGGGCTCAGAAAAGATTTTCAAGGACGTTTCCAGGGTTGGAAAGCTTGAGCTACAGGGAGAGGCTGAATAGGCTGGGGCAATTTTCCCTGGAGCATCGGAGGCTGAGGGGTGACCTTATAGAAGTTTATAAAATCATGAAGGGCATGGATAGGGTATAAAGACAAGGTATTTTCCCTGGGGTTGAGGAGTCCAAAACTAGAGGGCATAGGTTTAAGGTGAGAGGGGAGAGATTTAAAAGGGACCCAAGGACCAGCTTTTTCATGCAGAGGGTTGTGTGTGTATGGAATCAGCTGCCAGAGGAAGTGGTGGAGGTTGATACAATTACAACATTTAAAAGGCAGCTGCATAGGAAGGGTTTAGAGGGAACATGGGCCAACTGCTGGCAAATGGGACTAGATTTAGAAGGATATCTGGTTGGCATGGACAAGTTGTACTGAAGGCTCTGTTTCCGTGCTGTACACGTCTATGACTCTAAACGGAAGACAAAACACAAACAATATCTCTTCACAAAAGAGACTATTAAACAGAACAAAAAAAAACAGAATTGTACAATGATTTGACAGGGTTTCAGGACATATCTCATTCCCAATGGTACTAAAACTTAGTTAATAATACAACTTCCAATTCAAACACTTCACATAATTCATATAGGAAGCACATTGCATCTTTTACTGGAAACCAACATAAATAGACCTATAAAGGTAAGCATTCAGCAAGCATGTTTTAGTGCTAACTGACCTGCTACCCAATACCAAAGGCAGGAAACGTGCACATTCCTCTTCCTCTTCCTCCCCTCCCTGTGGCCCCAACCTCTTACTACTTTCACCACAGCATTAGATCTCTGCTCATCGAATACAGCCCTAATCCCAGCTTTCATTTCTTCCTCCTAACCTCTGATTTCCCTCTAAATCCAGCCGTCATTTTCCTAAGACCCATTCCTCTGTAACCATCAGATTGACAGAGGTCTTTAGTTTGACATAGGCGTGTCTAGGACCTCACTCTTCAGAAGCAGGAAAAACACTCTGTACCACTCAATGTATTCAAAAATTGTATTTCTGCCTCATGAACTTTCCAACACTGGGGAGAAAAACAATTGTTATCTTCTTTCTCTAAACTCCTATAACTGTACCAATGTGACTATCAATGGCAGTACCATTGCTGTATCATTACAATGTCCCTTCCCTAGCTGAGGGTAATTGGATCAGTACAGTTTGGAAATCAAACTTTTTTGTGTTCATTTGGCATAAAACTACAAATATTTGAACAATCAGACAGCAAAAAAACATTTTTCTCTATCCAAGTGTCATGGAATGACACAACAAAACAGGAGGAGGCAATTAGGTCCATTGGGCCATTAATGATTCTTTGAAAGACTTATCCAATTAATCTCACTACCTTGCACTTTCCTCATAGCCCAGCAAAATCTCCTCCTTCAATATCCTTTGTGATTATGAAAAAGGCAAGCTATCCTTCCCCTTTCCTCTCAATATTTCTGCATTTATTGATACGGCTGACCATTTCATTCTTTTCCAATGTCTCTTCACTGCCTTCCAGCTGGGTTTGACTGCTCTTAGTTCTTTGTTTTTTAATCTATTAAATTGTGGCCAGATTATCATGTGCAATTGCTTTTCTTCCCATCTCCCCATTATTACTATTGGGTTCCTCCTCCCCTTCCCCAAGGGTCTATCCTTATTCCCCTTCACATACTGCCTCTCAGCGACATCATTAAGAAGTACAATGTTAGTTTTCAAATACACACTGACTACACCCTGCTCCACTTCGTCTCCATCTCCCTTGATTTCTCCAATGCTACATAAGGAGAAATTTCCTTTGACTAAATATTGGGAAGGGTGAAACCATTGGGCAGAATTTAGTGGTGCAACTGGTCGTAGGCCCATGTTGCCTTTCCAGGGGAGGCCCAAAGCTATTCTGTGGCTATTCCAGGCACTTACCTGAACAACAGGTCCTCCCGATGAATTAAGATCTATTTGGGAGGAAATCCTGCCTCAAGAACTGTCAGCCAATAAAAGGCTGGCAGCTCAGTGGTCTTGGCAGCATCTTGAGGAGTGGTGGTCACTGGGCTGATCCAGACGATCAGCAATGGATAATTTGGGGCCAGGTAAGTGGAGTGGGAATGGTATTCCCAGTGAGGAATGGGGTGCTGGATTTGAATGGAGATCAATTGCTTTCTACAGATATCCACAACCCTATCCTGATGTCCTATGCCTTAATTGGGCACACATTGCACTTAGAAGGTGGCAGGAAACTCAACAGCTTGACACTGCTATCATCAGAATTCATAAGTCAAAGCTTTTCAACCAATGGCAATTTCAGCTCAAGACTCAGACATCATGGCCTGGGAGAATTACATGAGGAACAGACAGAGAATACTTTAGCTTTGCAGCTCTGTGAACCTGGTGTACCTAACATTTTTCAGAACAATCACGTCACAAAGTGTCCTGTTGACATCCAATATCAGGTATTGACATCAGCGAGATCCCATCATCACCAGGTATAACTTCCTGAACATAATTCTTAACATGCAGCCACCACAGCACTGCCTGTAATGCAGATTACTCCATGGTATTTACCAGAGTTAGGATGGAACCCTTGAAGTTTTCCATTTAAAGAAGTAGTGCATGCTGTCCTCATATTAACATTAGCCATACTGTGTACCCAGTTATAAATCAACAGCAATGTAACTTGGCTGAACAGACAGTTCTGGCATTCCCACACAGAGTGCAAAAGCAAAATGGAATACATTTTCAGAAGCCATCTACAGTATCACACTTTCAACATAACGGGAAGCATGGGGGAAAAATACTGACGAGTTCAAGGCTAACATCTCCTTGTTCAAACCTGTCACTGAAGCCATGTAGTCTGCTCTCAGTAATTATGTAGAGAGCTGAACGCAAGACTGAATACACTAAAAGCTGCTCGAAGCACAGTCCAATGAACTGCTAAATGGTACAGCAATGACTACTGTTACGACTTTGCCAATATAGGTTCAGCCAGCCCCACATTTTGGTAATTAATTCACTGTAGATCAATTATACAATTTCACTAGACTAGCTGCTTTTAAAAAAGTGAAAAATGTATGAAATTGAAAACAAAAGCAGCATCCAGTTACGGACAGCATAAGTATTTCAACCAGCTTTTTTGCTATATCAATGATGATAATAGCATCATCAGGAGACAAAAATGAGCAAAGATTTCAAAGTCTGGTTATAGAAAAGTCTACAATATGTTTCCTTATTGAGGCCTAGTCTGTCTGGTCAGGTAAATATTAAAGATCCTATGCTAGCAGACAAAGAGAGCTGCAGCATTATTTAGAATCATGGAATCCCTACAGTGCAAAAAGAGGCCATTCCACTTAAGTATGCACTGACCTTCTGAAGAGGATCCCATCCAGACCCAGCCCCAATCCTATCCCCATAACCCCATATTTTACCATGGCTAAATTCACCTATACCGCACATCCCTGGATACTATGGGGCAATTTAGCATGGCCAATCCACCTAACCTGCACATTTTTGGACGGTAGGAGGAACAAGTTGAAACAAGGATCTATCTTGCATGTTCAGTGGGTCCAAACCTCCAGTTAAACTTACTATTCCAGTTGTTATGTTGGTATCATGATAACAGCAATTGTGCTGATAGATCTTTCTCACCCTTTCACTCTGGTCGGCGTCCAAAATGCACAGACAGTGGTGTGGGCAGATACTCCCAGAAGCGAACGTCACTGCTGCTTTTCCTGCTTCCGTGCAGCAGTCCACCAGTGCGGCTTCTCCAGAGGTTGCTGCATCATTATAGGGTCAACAGGGCCTTTGGCAGGGACAGTTCCTGAGTTGGGGGGGCCCAGGAGCCAAGGATTGATGCTGGTGCCCATGAGTGGTGTCCTCATCAGTCTTTGACTAACTCAACATTTTAATGGGTCTGCTGATTGTTGACCAGGACACTGACTATGATGCAGCTAGAATCCACTCCTCACTTCTCTGCACTGTTAGTAACGCCATGTGGTTGATGCATGATAGTCTTCCTCTTTCTGCACACGTTGGTGTGCTGCTCCTGTACTCAGTCAGAGTGTTGCTGCATGTGGCTCATCAAGAGAGGGCTCACTTTCTCAATGTAACCTCAAATTCCTGTGCCATGACTGAGTGTATGTGCTGCATGAAATCCTCCACTGACTGTCCATGACCCTGAAATATCTCAGGGATCTCTGATAATCTGAACTGATCAGCCTCTTGTGCTCTAGAAAGTCCCTCCTTGTTTGTGATGGCCAAGGCCCAGGTTCTTCACCCTGCAAAGCATGGCTGTGTCCAAGCTGCATCCTCTGTCCTCCAAAGAAGACTGTCCACTGCAGGGTCTGCCTTTCTCCTCCTCCTGCTGCTAATTGGTGATCAAATGCTCAGCCAGTGATCCCTGCAGTAGTCTAGCCTGTGGCACCAAGAAGGTGAATATATCTGCAGTGGTGATTGGTGCAATGTGCTAATGGTGGTTCTGTGAAGTCTCCATACCCTAAGACAGCTGAGGATAATTCCCTTGGCTCTTTTGGTTACCCCCAGCTATAGGACCTATAGGGGAGTCAAGAAGAAGAAGGCATTGATGGAAACTGGGACAAACTTGCAGGTGAACCAGGGTAGCTAGCCACACTGACATATGTTTCATACACTTTGAGAGAATCAAAAGACAGTTGATTACTGAAGCAGAGGATAAGAAGAGAAGGAAACATGAGTAGGCTGTCCTCCTTCAACATTAAGACATTGGCATGAGCTGTTACATTCCTCACTAATGCTCCTAGATTATTATTTTCTCTTGTGAGGGTGTCTGACATCTCAAAGATGTGACTGGGCTTTCACAATGTTAGGGAACACTATACGCACACTGCTTGCTGAATTTGTAAAGCTGCTGCTGTGTAATGGATTAGATGTCTGTCACTTTGATACCACTCAACAATTGTCGCCCCAGATTAGGAGGTCATTTAAACACTTGATACACTGGATTCATGTCCTCTCGGTCTTGCCATGACTGTTGAACTCTTCTAATGTGTTCTTTCAGTTGGCCAGAACCCAGTAAGAAAATTTGTCGCCTCTTGCCTACACCCTTGGTGAGGACACTCTGGAGAACATCTGAAAATTTGAGGGCTGCCTGAGTCTGCCCTCCCATTCCTGACAGTGCCACTTCAATTACATTCTTCCCATTGGGCAGCCATTGCCCCGACAAGGGGCAGATTCAGTCATGCTTTCTACTTGCCTTTTCAAATGACTCCAAGTCACCATGTTCCATCTCCAGACGCAACTGTTTGTGCATTGAAATCTTCTCTTGGCTGAATGGGTAATGTCAATTTAATGATAGTATAGTGTCAATGAGGAGACTGATCTTGTTGCTGGGTTCCTGACAAAGAATTGAAACTCCTGCCTGGAACAATGAATATTATTGACAAAGAGACATCAATGAAGTAATAAGAAAAATCTAGCTTCTATTCCAGATAGAATTTGATTAACAAATTTCATCAGATTTAAGGAATTTTCTTTAATATATTAACGGGAAATACTGGAATTTCTCAGCAAGTGCAGAGGGAATCAATTAATATTTCCGATTGTCGTAGTTTAGAAATCATTATCTCAGCTTCCACCATCCCCATGGAATGTGTAATCAAGCTTGTACCACTTGCTGAATGAAAAAATTCTTCCACACATTCTTCTCCATTTCTTGCCCAAAGCCTTAAATCTGTATAACCTAGTTTATTATTCAATTCATTCATGAGATGTGGGCCAGCATTTGTTGCTCTTGAGGAGGTGGTAATGAGGAGGCTTCTTGACTATTGCAATCCATGTGGCGTAGGTAAACACATGATGCTGTGTGAAAAATTGAGTTCCAGGATATGCTCCTGTTCCTAATCAGCTAATGGGATAGTTTTCCTCATTTACCTTTTCACAAACTGTCGTAATCCTTTAAACCTCCAACAAATCTCCCCTCAGTCTCTACTTCATAGATTCAGAAGTACAGAATTCCTGCTTCTGCAACCTAGCCTTGTAGCTAAAATCCCTCATCTTTGGAAATTGCCTGATGAATCTCTCCTTTTCTCACTCAAGGACCCTCACAAGTGGAAAGGAAAATAAAACTGGCAAAGAAGGATTATGAGAATTAAATGGCATTTGACAGAAATGGAGCCCACAAAATCTCTATGTCATAATTATTTTTAAAAAAAATCTAATGAGCTGTAACCTAAGGGAGTTTCATTTTTTATTGCAGGTGTGAAGTTATATTGGAAAGATCAGCAATGTGTACTCATACAAGTAATTATTTCAACACAGATGTTAGTGTTTTATGAATGCAAAACAGAACTGTTGTCATTGCCGGCTGGCTGGACAGCTGGCATGTGATGCAGAATGATGCTGACACCATGGGTTCATTTCCAGCACTGTCTGAAGTTATCTGGAAAGACTCACCTCTCAACCTTTCCCCTTGCCTGAGGAGTGGTCACCCTCAAGTAAAACCACCATCATGTCTCTCTCTAATGGGAGAGCAACCCTATGGTCCAGTAAGACTATGGCAACTTCAATGAAGTGAAGTACTTTCCGGATGCATCAAGTTTCCCGTGCATTTATCTGACCGCTTACGAACATACCATGTATGCCACTCAGGAGAATTAGGCTACTATATGCTTGTGCACCTGTACAATTCTCAAATGTTATGATCTGCACTGAAATAAAGTAAGATTTGTGCTGGGTTTGATTGTAATACTCTGATTCCTATTTCTGCTGTGATTACCAGACTGGACTGGTTAGGATTGATGCTGAGCTTTTCTGATCAATCTAGGTTAACAATAGATCAGTGTTGAAATTTAGAACTCAGTTTAAAAGTGTGTAAATAGCAATTTATCAATGTTTTAAGTATGAGCTGAGCATTTGTAAGTTCGTTTCATTATTATAAAATAAACATACTGGATCAAGAAATTCCCATAACTTGTATTTTTAATATATTTCTGTTTTCCATATTGTCAATTGTTATTTTTAAGTAATGAAGGTTTGTAATCATCAAGTTGAAGAAGGTTGCCAGAAGAGATATTCATTTTTCAGCACTCATTTGTAAAGATCAAGTGCTCTCTGATCACGTAGAGTACAAGACTTTTGCTACATCACTGAATGGTTTAAGTACAGCATTATGTATTACAACTTTATAAATTATCTATTTTCCTCACAAGCAGGTGTCAAACTGTAGATAACCTTATCCAATATAGCATGAACCTACTCAGAACTGAATTGGAAGAAATAAAACTTATTTCAGATCACACTCTTATGAATTCAAATGAAGTCCCAAAGGTAAAAGAACAATGAGTGAATTCCTTATTCCAGTCAATCCCCAATTAGTCTTGGTTTTGCTTAAGATGCATGTTCTACCTATAGCTCTGACTTTAGATGATTTCATCCAGACAGCCAGTTATGGGAAGGGTTCAGGATTCTCATTCTGTCAAATTACCACCATGCTCAGTGCTGAATAAATGTAATATATTTTAGGAATTACATTAATAGGCTGATTCAGATTAGCTTATTGGACAGACAGAGTACGCTGCATAATCAGAGAGAGAGAAGACTTCACTGGAGTGAGACAGAAAGAGGCTTAAAGTGGGAATTTGGATTAAAGTGGGAATTTGCGTTAAAGTGGTAATTTGGGGCAGAAGAGAAAAGAGGTGCTTTAAATTAAGGTTGACATCAAGAAATAAAATTTCCAGAGTGAGAGGTAAGAGAGGGAGGAAATAAAGCATGGATCGAGATGACTACCTGCACTGAAACCAATGGTGGCATGACATCATGAATGTAGAGAGAGCAGCTGTTGGTGAGTAGAATTGGTCAATACTTCAAATCTTTAAAGTGGAATTTGTGTATTAAGTTTGTGTTTAAGACTTTTTTCTTTCTTTTTCTGAGAAATAACTTGTTAAGTTTACATAGTAAGTTCATACTTTTGCAAAGAGTAAAAAATAGTTTCGTGAGTTATGGGCTGATAGGATGGAAGGGCTAAGTCTCATGCTGTGACATGTGTGAAGACATGGAAAAAAGGAACACATTTGCAGCAAGTCTCACTAGCTACACAAGTTTCAGCTCCGGGTTTCAAAATTAAAGCAGTGACTGCAGTCACTACTTTGCAGCTGGGAGGCAGAACATTATGTGGTTAGCGCCTATAAAGAGTCAGTGACACTATAGTACAGGCAGAGGGAGAATGATGACTACTAGACAGTCTACAAAACTAGGCAGATAACGCAGTGTATGTCCTACTTGTTAATCTGTATTCCATTTTGGAAACTGGTCAGAGCAATGGTTCCTCAGGGGAGTGCAGCAAAAGCAAACCCATGGTTCTTTGGGTGACACAGCTGTACAAAGGAGGATGAAAAACAATGGAAGAGTCATATTTATTGGGGACTCCATGATCTGAGAATCAGACAGGCATTTCTGTAGCTGCATGCATGACTTCAAGATGATCTGTTGCTTCCCCATGCCAGGGTCAATGATGTCACATAATGGCTGCAGAACATCCTTGTGGGGCAATGGTCAACCAGAAGTCATGGTCTACATTTGTATCAATGACATAGACAGGAAGAGGGCTGAGATTCTGAATCATGAGAGCAATAATCTCAGGATTACCCCCAGTTCCATGCATTCGTGAGCATAGGAGGATCGATTGAATGAACACATGTTTGGAGAACCGGTGTAGGAGGGAGGGCATTAGATTTCTGAGGAAGGGGGGTCAATTATGGGGCAAGTGGGACCTGTGTAGGTTGGGTGGGTTACATCTTAATGGGACTCAGGCTGATTTGTTAGTTCTATTAGGTTGGGTTTAAACTAGGGGAATGGGATTCTGAGGAGTAACCCAAATTGAAAAGAAATGGAGTTGGTAACAGGAAGTAGAAAGGCGGTGAGGGAGACTAAAAGACAGGAGAAATTAAGCTAACATCGAGTATGTTTCAAAAGTGGAATGATGTCAAAAAGATAAAATTAAAGGCACTGTACCTGAATGCACACAGCATATGCAACAACATAGAAAATCTAACATCAGAAATAAATAAATGGGTATGGTTTAATTGACATTACAGAAACAGGGCTGTGTGGTGAGCAAGGCTAGGAATGAATATTGAAGGATATTCAATGTTTGAGGAGGATAGATAAGAAGGAAACGGAAATGGAGTTTCTCTGAGGGATAGAGCCAGTACATTAATAAGGGAGGATCTCAGGTCAGAAGAACAACGTATGGAATCTGTTCTGTTGGAACTAAGAATCTGCAAAGGGCAGCAGACATAAGTTGGAGTTATTTATTAGACACCAAATAGAACCGGGAGTGTGGGACGTGGTATTAATGTGGAGATGAGAGAGGCATGTAGAATGGATGACGCAGTTACTATGGATAACTTCTATCTGCTTGTAGACTGGGTAAGCTAATTAAGCACTAAAACTGTGGGTGAGTTTTTGGAGTGTATTAGGGATGTTTTTTTTAGAGCAGTATGTTGATGAGACAAATGAAAGACATATTATTTTAGGTCTAGTATTATGCAATGTTAAAGGGCTAAATCACAATCTTGCTGTAAAAGAATCTTTAGATTTGAGTGACCAGAATATCATAGAGCTTTGCATTATGCTTGAAAGTTAATGGTTCATTCTGAAGTAAGGTTGTTAAAATTGAATAAGGGAAATTATGAAAGTATGAGTCACGAATTGATTGAAGCAGATTAGGAAAATTCATTAAAAGGCATGACAGTACGTAGGCAATATTTTTAAATACTACCATATAATTATTAGCAATTTTACATTCCTTCAAGTTGTCAAAACTCATGAAAGGTCAGTCAACAGTGGTTAACAAAGGAAGTTCTGGATTGTATAAAATTAAAAGATAAGACTATAAAGTTGCCAAAAATGGCAGTATTTCTGAGGATTGGCAAGTTTGTGGAATTCAACAAAGGAGGATCAAGAGACTGACAAGGAATGGGAAAATAGAATATGAATACAATCTAGAAAAAAAAGCATAAAAACATACACTAAAAGCTTCTATAGGTACGTAAAAAAGAAATACTTAGTCCATTACAGGCAGAGTCAGGAGAATTTATAATGAGGAATAGAAAAATAGCAGTGAAGCTAAATGATTACTTTTTGTCTGCTTATGCTGAGGAAGATATAAGAAATCTCCCAGAACTAGAAATCCAAGTTGGTCTGGAGAATGAGGAGTTGAAGGACCGTAGCATTAGTGAGCAAACAGTACTGGAGAAATTAATGGGGCTGAAAGTTCATAAATCTCCAGGACCTGATAGACAGACTATTGAAGAAAGTGGCTACAGGGATAATTGATGCATTGGAGATTATTTTCGAAATTCTATAAATTCTGGAATGACTTCTGCTGATAGAAGGTAGCAAGTGTCGCCCTATGGTTTAAGAAGGGAGTAAGCGGTAAAACAGAGAACTATAGACCTGTTAACCTTACATCAGTTGTAAGGAAAATACTCAAATCTATTATAAAGGATGGAATAAATAGACACTTGATTGACAATGATCTGATTGAGCATTGTCAGCATGGATATGTGAATTATACTTGATGAATTTGTTGGAGTTTATTGAATATGTTACTCATAAAATTGATGAAGAAGAGCTGATGGTTTTAATATACTTACATTTTCAGAAGGCTTTTGATAAAGATCCCACAGGAGGTTGGTTATAAAAATTAAAGAACATGATGCAGAAGGTAATGAAGTGGCATGAATTAAAGATTAGTTAACAGACAAAAAGACAGAGATTAGAGATAAATAGGTCATTTTCATATTGGTAGACTGGGACTAGTGAGGTATCATAAGGGTCAATATGTGGGCCCCAGTTGTTCATAATCTCCTATACATCAATGATTTGAAATTGGGGACAAGCCAGGAGGTCAGGGTTCAAGTCCTACCTACTTCAGAGCTGTGTCATGACATCTCTGAACAAGTTGATTAGAAAATATATGAAGCTGGGGACCAGTTGGGTCTTGTGGTACTATGGTAGAATCCCTACCTCTGAGACAGGATGCCTGGGTTCAGGTTCCACCTACTCTAGACATATGTCTGAACAGGTTGAATAAAATAATTGAAGTAATATTTCCAAGTTGGCAGATAATAACAAAGCTCAGTGGGAACATTGGTTGTGAGGAAAATGTAAAGTGGCTTCAGAAGGATACAGATTGGCTCAATGAATGGGCAGGAACATGGCAGATGGAATATAATGTGGAAAAATATAATGTTATTTACTTTGGTAGGTGAAACAGTTGTGCAGAGTATTTCTCAAACGATAAGATGTTAGAAAATGTAGATGTACAAAGGGATTTTGTTGTTCTTGTCGGTAAGTTTACATGCAGATTGCAGCAAACCAGTAGGAAGGCTCATGGAATTTTGGCTTTTATTGTGAGAGGTTTTGGGTAATACTAATGAAGTCTTGCTTCAGTCATATAGGAGCTTGATTAGACTGTACCTGGAGTACTATGAACAGTTTTTGTCTCCTAATCTCAGGAAAGACATTGCCTTAGAGGAAGCGCAATAATGGCAAAACTGTCCTATAGAGAGAAATAAAGCAAACAGAGCCTGTATTCTCCAGAGTTTTGAAATAAAAATGAGAAGAGATCTATTGAAACATATAAATCATTTACTTAATGGGACAGACTAGATGGATGTTTACCTGGTTGAGGAGGACCAGAACCAGTTTAAAAATAAGGAGGATGCCACTTAGGTCTGATATATGGACAATTTCTTTTTCACTCAGCAGTTTGTGAATTTTTGCGATTCTCTACCACAGAGGGTTGTGGAAGTTCAGTCTTTGAATATATTTAAGGTAGATATTGATTGATTTCTGATTATCAGTGGCATACAATCTTGTGGGGATGAGGTGGGTAAAAGGCATTAAAACATTTGATTGGCCACAATTTTATTGAATGGTAGGGCAGACTCGATGGGCTGAATAATCTACACTTGTTCCTGTCTTCCTAAATTAGAATACTGCTTATTTTCATATACGACATCTCGGTATACCTTTTCTTAAAATATCTAGAACAGCATATGCGTTCAATCACGGGAATTTTGTCATCAATAATATCTCTAATTTTATCCTTTAGAGCATACATCCCCAATCTCCTTATAGATTGTTGTATGACTTTCTATTTTCCTACTTTGTGTCTGTTTCTTTTTGCTGATTTGTTTCCTGGAAGATGTTGACTTTTGCTTTTTTTAGTCTCCAGGACTATTCCAAGACTTTAGATTTTTCTCCCTAGGTGTCTAGAAATTAGGTTTCCATTGATCCGATGCTATTACCTCCTTTGTTTGAACTCATCCCTCTTTTCCCATCTCAACCGTTTGGTTTTGATATTAGAAGGTGTCAGAAAATGCTCTTTTCCTAATATTTAACTGTTTTCTTCCAATTATTTCCGTGATTTGCTAGCTTTCCACATTCTGAATGTCCAATGCTTTGCTTTGACTTCGTTTTTTTTTAATTATTAATCTTTTGCCTTGCTTTACACCCTGCTTGCTGTTTTTCTTCCGTCTCAAAAAATTACCTACTTCATTTTTAATTATTCTTTGTTTTGTGTGGATGGTTTTTCTCTCTTTTCACTACTATTTCTCGCTGCTTCCATCTATTAGCTTTACATCAGTTTTAATGTCTCTTCCTGATTGCCTCAGCTATTATCAATTTGCTTCTTTATTTAGCAGGTTAAACAAAATATGAAATGGGAGGGAAGTAATTTGAAAAGTGTTGTGAAACGGCCTTAGAGGTGTTACCTGTACTAGTCTCAGTTCACACAGATACCCAAATGGATACACAACTGTACAGAATATGGTAATACTGCGTGCTTCAAGCCAATCAAAGGGATAAAAAAATTGAGACAAAAGCAATAACTTATATTTCCAGAGCAGTTTTAACGTGCAGATCATCTCAAAGCCTGTCAAAGAAAGAACAATCTAAGGAAGTTAATGTCAGGAGGAGGATTAAGCAACATCTTGATCTGCAAAGAACTTTAAAGAGGTATTAAAGGGACATCAGCAGCCAAACCAGACTAAGGACAGCAAGAAAAGAATTGGACTCCTGAAGGCACAGCCATCAATGGTGAGGTAAGGGAATGGATTTGGGTTTCATAGGAATTATAAATTAACCTACAACTCACTGCTATGTGCAAGCTAGGAGAAAAAAAATCATAGGGATAAAAGAACTGTGTATGTTACTTCAAATGTTTTTTAAATGTTTTTGTTTATGAGTTATAAAAGTTCCAGACGTAAAAAAACAGCTGTTTAGATTCAATTTACATTCCAATTGACATGAAAGGCGATGTGCTTTCATGAAGGGTGTGCTGCATAGCCAGTGGCAGGAGTGTGGGAGATCAGACAGTTCAGAGTAGGAGGTTATATGATGATATATCAAGAAGCATGTTTGACCAGGATTTGTTATCACTGAAAGGATGGAGTAGAGGGTGCAAATCAGGGGTGGTGGTGGAGGCATATGGAAATACTAAAAGTCCAGATTCAGAGGGACAGGGTGAAGGAGCAGAATGGAAGAGGAGAAGGCATTTTAAAGCTTTAGGTGGTTACAGAGATAAATACAAGTGAGTTTTTGATGGAATTTGAACATAAGGATTCAACAACAGATGTAACAGGAATGATGGGTGAAAGGATCATGGCAGAGGATAGGCTATTGCAACATAGTATTGGATAAGTACAAGTTTATAGATGTTGAGGATGGTTGAATTGTTGGGATGCCCAGCAAGCAATGGAATTGCCGAGCCTGAAGGTAACAAGGACATGAATGAAAGTTTCAGTGGGGCTAGGGACAGGTGGCATAGATATAGAAATAGGCATTATTATGGAAAATATAAGAGGTTGTAAGCTTAGTATAGTGTCAAATCGGAAGCTGAAATTACAAATCAATGGATTCAGTTTAAAACAATGACTGAAAGGGAGATAGAATTTGTGTTGAAGTTATGGAGTTTGTGGCAGGAACCAAATACGTTGATTTGTTTTTTTTTTGGCGTTTAACTGTTGGAAAGTGCAGTTTATTAAGTATAGGGTAACGTTAATGCAACTTGACTACAATCAACCAAATTAGTGTTGAGGAAGAACTAGTGTCAAAAAGAGCACCACAATAGAAATTTCAAGTAAATTTCTATTAAACAATTAGTATCACTCTGGTTAGAAACTGGATTTGGCTTGAATGACTTCAACTCCATTATTCATTTATGACTGATGTTGCTTCACTTATCAATAATTTAGTCGTAACTGTTTGGTGTGTTCTCTAGAACACAACCTGACATGAAGCAGCATTACTGTCAGAAAATATTAACGACTCTTTTGTAATTTGGTCAATGAATGAGAGTCACATTGAAATTAGCGTAAAACAGATGTGTTTTTATCATGTGCCTTCTAATGTAGACAGAGCATAAAATTGTTGAGCAAGAGTCATATCTACACATCAGTGTGCCTAATCACTGCAGTATATAGGAAACACACAATATTTATCATTCCCTGAAATTCCATTACCATCAATCACATGATCCTTGATTTATATGATCTTTAACAGAGACAGAATTTAAACATACTTTGCTAAATACATACATACTTTGCTTAAACGTACTACAGCTTTATGTTAGTTTTAATGGGAAAATAAGATCACTTGACGTTATTTTACTTAAAGTTGTGATTTTTAGAACTGCAACTACAACTTTAATTGAAGAGTTCCTGCATACCCAAAAACAAAATACTGTGACAGCTGGAAATCTAAAATAAAAATACAAAATACCAGTCTGGCAGCAACTGTGGAGACAAAAGCAGAGTTGGGTAGAATTTAATAGTCTGGCAGTGTTGTGGGAGGATGGGCAGTGGGGAAAAGAGGGGGCAGGCTAAATTGGTACAGTGTGGAACCTCTGTCCCTCAGTAGGGGGCAGTCCTTTCTCTGGGACAGCTGGTCAATCAGATTGGCCAGCAGATGCAGCAGTACCAGTGGTGCCAGATTTCAGTAGTGGGCACTACTGGAACTACAATCCATCTGAGGATAAAGGCCTCAGTGGATTCTGGAACTCAAGGTCCTGGGTATTGAGTGGGGAAAATTCAAACATTTTAGGAAAGGGATAAGTGTTGTTGGCATGGGTGAATTTTAATGTTCAGCCAAGGAAGAACAAGGGAGTATAGTATCAACAAGGATGCTGCCCCCAATGTGTGAAGAGCATCCTCTGAAGACAGCACAACCTCCTTTCTTTCTGCCATTTTAAACATTAATGAGAAAGTGCTGCCCATTCCGTTCCAGATACCCATTCCAACCATACAATGGCATGGGCAGGGTAGTCAACATTTCAATATTTATTAATTTCAGTGCCCACCCACTCTCCCTGTATTATAGGGGTTAGGTCAGGGGTGGAAGGGAAAATGGTGAGCTGGGCACCTGCCCTATTTGATGTGTCTCACTGTCAAAAACATGTTTGGTGAGCCCATTTAAAATCCAGCTCAGTATTTCAGGTCAAAGATCTCCATAAGCTCGCCATGTTGGTCTACTTCTTAGACTTTAGTCAAATGTACTTTTTGTGATGAAAACTGAAAAACTGATTGCTTTAGGAAATGCCGTTTTGATATGCATTAGGAAAATGTGCTTACCTTATTGGTACTTCTATATTCACTCCTTATGGCCAACAAGTCCACATTTCCATCTTCATTAATTAAATCGAAAGGCATTAAAAAGTTTCTATCACTTCCATTCATTCACAAATATCTTTACTTATACTATAGTTGACATTTATAGTCTACCATTTCAAAGAGTAAAGGTGTTTCCTCATATAACACAGAAATCATAGATGCAGGTTGCTCATTGTTTGCATCATTGATAAAACATTAAAGGCAAATATATTTGATTGACTCTATGGAGCAGTGATAGTGATGGAATGTTGTCCTAAAGGAACCAGAGTCTGACCAGGAGTTTGGAGTCAGCTGGGCCAAATTGTAGGCATCTGGGTGTATCCTCACTGTCACTCCTTCACCCAAACTGGCTTCCAAATGTATAGTGACAATAATCATAAGACCAGGCTCATGCAATGACTCATGACTTTGGAGGTGCATTTAAGTGAGTACCATGGACAGAGCAAGGGCCCTCAGCAGAAACTTTTCTCAAGAGGTTTATTATTTGTTCATGGGATATTGGATCATTGGATGGACCAGAATTTATTGTCCATCTATATTACCTCTTGTAGTGACTGGTTTTCAGAGGGTAGTTATGTGTCAATGTAGTTGTGGATTTGGAGTCACATGTGAGCCAGACAAGGTAAGGATGACAGATTTCCTTCTCTAAAGGCTTCCCTCCTCAGCAGCCTCAGCTCTATTTCCATCATTTTGCAATTCTTGCAACTACAACCTTCATAACTCCAGATTAAACATATCTCTTCTGCATGCCTTTGTTCTGCATCTCTCACTTACCTTCTGCCAACATTAAAAAGTCCAAGTTTTATCTAACAGTTCCAACAACATGTTTCCCTGACATTGAATCAGTCTCATGCCCCTCTTCACTAGGTTCAGGATCTAGATCTTTATTTAAACCTTCTAAAATTTGCCACAAGGAAGTCAGTTGCTTTCATTCACGATTGATCTTTGATTAATCTGGGAAAATAATGGCTGTTGAAAATGTTGCATTTATAATGAATTTACTTTCACTCCCGGCTCATGACAAATCAAAATTTAAGTAGTTTAAACACTTACACAGTGTGCAAAATTTACAGATATTTCACAGCTTAATAATTCTTCCATAATAAAATTGAATGACGAATAAGGCAAGGAGAAGATGACTACACAGGTAGCTTTCTGTTTTCAGTTCAGTGTCACTGGCCATTGCTGGCTCCAATCAACATGAATTTGAGAGAAAATCATATTGACCATGTTAATACCTTCTCTGTTTTAAACTTTGTTCTTCATAGATTGTTGTTTTGTTTGAGTTACTGTTTCAGAGCCAATCATTTTCAGCCTTACATATCAATGGCCCATTGCCTTTTTATATTACTTTCTGAGTCAGTGACTTTAGGTTCATTTTTCTACAGTTGCTTTCCATTTCCTCAATCTTCTTTTTTAATTTCCTGTTTGTTTAATCTTTGCTTGCCTCCTTTCACATTTTCTATTAATTTTTTATTCAGTTTTTCTATTTCCTTTCATTTTTAATACAACTGCAAGAACGGGGTGTAAGTATTTAGTGCATACTCCTCCTCATAAATGTGGCTTCAGTTTGAAATAAAGGAACCCCCTTTGCAAACTACAAAGATCCAAAGTGAAATGAAATTTGTCAATTCTCAAACCACAAGCAACACTTTAAATAAATAAGTGCTGTTGCACTGGTGCAAAAAAGGTGATTTTTGGATCTGTGTTATAACGGACATCAGAGCGCCAGGGGCCTGCATTCGATTCCACCTTCAGGTGATTATCTGTGTGGAGTTTGCACCTTCTCCACGTGTCTGTGTGGGTTTCCTCCAGATAATCTGGTTTCCTCCCATAGCCCAAAGATGTGCAGGTTAGTTGATTTGGCCATGCTAAATCACCATAGCGTTCAGGAATGTTCAGTCTATGTGGATTAGCCATGGGAAATCCAGGATTACAGGGATGGGAGGGTCTGGGTGGGATGATCCTCAGAGGATTAGTGTAGACTCAACAGGCTGAATGGTCTGCTTCTACACTGTAGGTATTCACTAATTACTGTGTTTTGGCACAATTAATAGTGTGCATACTTTATGCTAATTTTTAGGTATGCTATAGATGTGGCCCACACTAAATTAAGAACATGTAAACATAAGAATTAGAGCAGGAATAGGCCATATGATCCCTTGAGCCTGCTCTGCCATTCAATAAGATCATGGCTGATCTCTTCATGGACTCAGATCCACTTACCCACCCTCTCAACATAACCCTTAATTCCTTTACTGTTCCAAAATGTATCTATCTTTGCCTTAAAAAACATTCAATGAGGAAGCCTCAACTGCTTCACTGGGTAGGGAATTCCACAGATTCACAACCCTTTGGGTAAAGAAATTCCTCCTCAACTCAGTCCAGAATCTGCTGTCCCTTATTTTGAGGCTTTATGTCGCATAGTTTTCGTTTCACCCGCCAGTCGAAACAACCTCCCTGCTTCAATCTTATCTATTCCTTTCACAATTTTATATGTTTCTATAGGATTCCCCTTCATTCTTCTAAATTCCAATGAGTGTAATCCCAGTCAACTCAATCTCTCCACATAAGCCAACCCTCTCAGCTCCAGAATCAACCCTCATGAACTTCCTCTGCACCCCCTCCAGTGCCAGTACCTCCTTTCTCAAGTAAGGAGACCAAAACTATACACAGTACTGGAGGTGTGGAATATGTACACCCTATACAGCTGCAGCATAACCTCCCTGTTTTAAACTCCATTTCTCTAGCAATGAAGGACAATTTAGCTGCTTCAGTTAAACTGGAGCAATAATATGGCACCGTTAATAGCCTCAGTGTGCCTGTGAAAGTCAGAAAGCAGGTTTTGACCAAATTATGGAGAGGAGGCAGGCTAAGCAGAGGCTTATCAGCTTGCAAACTGCAGCAACCTATCATGACAAGTAAGTAAGGGAGAGGACATTTCAAAATGGAAACATTCTCTCTCTCTCTGTGCATTCTTTTCTTGCTTTAATTTAAAAACGATTGTTAAATTCAGTCCACAACAGTGGTGAGGAGTTGAGGGTGTGAGGGGCAGGAGAAGCCTTACCACAGCGTGCTGTGCATTGTATACTGTACCTAGTCTGACAGGGGGGTCCTTTAGCTGCTTAACATGTTGCTCTCCCTGTCCATAACGTCCCAATTTATTGCCAGGAGATCACCTCCAAGTAGCTAAACTTAGCCCCGCCACCAGTGGCCTAGCTGGCCATTAATATGCTTTTAAATGGTTCCGTTTTCCACATGGTATGGTAGGTGGATAGCAGTGCCAAGGTCCTGGCCTCTGGGTAAATAGCCAGGAGGTCAGATGGCGTGAAATCCAATTCCCTCGCTGAAGTTCTTTTTTTAATCCACTGATGGGATATGGGCATCACTGGCTGAACCAGCATCTATAGCCCGTCCCTAATGGCCCTTGAGAAGTTATTGATGAGCTGCCCTCCTGAACTGCTGCAGTCCATGTGTTGTAGGTGCACAATATCATTAGGGAATGAGTTCAGAATTTTGACCCAATGATGCTGAAAAGATGGTAATATATTTCCATGTCAGGATGGCAAGTGGCTTGGAGGGGTAGCTGTAGGTGGTGGGGTTCCCATGTAGCTGCTGCCCTGATTCTTCTAGAAGGAAGTGGTCGTGAGTTTGGAAGGTGCTGTCTAAGGAGCTTTGATGAATTTCTGCAGATAGTACACACTGCTGCTACTGTTGGTGGGCGGATGCTTGTGGATGTGGTTTCAAACCAGCAGGATGCTTTGTCCTGGAATGTATCAAGTTTCTTGAGTGTTGACACTATGAGCAGGGACTAAAATTCCAGTGCTGAGTTTGAGTCTCTGGTCTCCAGCTGAGAATAGGATTAGCTTTGGTATGATGTTGCAAGGTTGCTCTTGTTGATGGGTCTTTAGGGACTTTAGAAGACGGCGGGAGATAATTTGAAAGAAATCAGATGAAGACGTAGAATGCAAACTAGCACACTGCCAAAACACTGACCATTCATAGTTAATTAGAAAGTGCTGGAAATCAGCTCAGCAGGTCTGAAGAAGAGTCATAGTTGACCTGAAATGTTAACTCTGTTTCTCTCTTCACAGATGCAACCAAACATGTTGAGTATTTTCAGCACTTCCTGGTTTTATTCCAGCTTTCCAGCATCCACTGCATTTTTCAAAAATGTATGCTTTGTTCCTGCTGGAAATGTTTAGCATTCAAATCAGTTTCCAGCTAGCTGAAAGAAGTTTCAGAAATGACATGATACCATCTGGCATTATTGGAGTGGCCTAGCTGAGCAATCATATTTCAAACTGCACATTACAGATTTTCACTTCTCATGTGATTTGTGTATAAGTTATACCATTTTCCTGGAAAATAAATAACGCAAAATCAATAATTGACCCATAAGATTACACAGGCTCCTTAAAGTTACAACAATCAGTTGGATGCAGCAAGAATTAGAATGAGTCCTTAAGACAAACTATTTGCCTAGCTGATAGTGTGCTGTAAAAGGCAGATTGTTCCTGAAGTGGTTAATTCAAATCATAAGATAAGTTCCACCCATTAGGATATAAGGGGCAATTCCTGAGAGGAGCTAACCAGTTGTTCAGCTGTCTCTAAATTCATAGATAGATTTCATAGAATCCCTAGAGTGTGGAAACAGGCCCTTTAGCCCAACAAGTCCACACCGACCCTCAGAGCATCCCAGCAGACCCATTCCCCTATAACCCACCTAAGCTACACATTCCTGAACACGACGGGCAATTTAGCATGGCCAATCCACCTAGCCTGCACATCTTTGGACTGTGGGAGGAAACCGGAGCACCCGGAGGAAACCCACACAGACACGGGGAGGATGTGCAAACTCCACACACAGACAGTCGCCCGAGGGTGTAATCGAACCTGGGCTCCTGGCACTGTGAGACAGCAGTGCTAACCACTGCGCCACCATGCAACTCCAAAATGTTGTGGTAGCACTAATGTGTATTTTTTTAAAATATACACTGAGGCCTTATCAAGGAACCTCATGTGTCTCACATGTAATGTAATCAGCTTGTAAGTACTATGTACCAAGTCTGTTCTGTTTACAAAGACTGAGCATATCTTTTGCCAAAGGCTGCATGGGCATGCTTTCCCATTTAGTATCAGCAAATTAGACTGATATCAAGAAGAAGGATTGGTAACACTGAACATACCCATGGCAGCCCAGAGAGTTCAAGTGGAACTAACAACATATAGCTTGCTGGTAGCACTGGTTTCTGAAAATATAAAAGTATGCTCTGGAGTTTGAGACTGAAACTGTGACTACCCTTCAGAATATCACTCGAACGATAGAAAAGCTTCTAAACAAATGGTTGTTTCTGCAGTTGTTCTTTAGCATGCTTGCTTCCAGTGACACTTCCAGCTATTAATGGAACAGTGGAATAACAAGCTGGAATAAAGCATTGGATAAGAAACATATGTCGCTATTCTTCTGGTGCCCACAGGGGGAGTCAGGTCTTTTGTGCTTTTTTGTGCAAGTATCCAAAGATGATAGGGAATCCAATTTTAAGCAATAACTGTGGACTTTACTTAATAGCGAAGGGTAGATGAATAATTCAATTTTGCTTGAAAAGGATGTCTCCTAGTTAAGTAATTACTCAGTGAAACTCAGACATTGAATTTTCAGTAATTCAAGACTTTAAAATAGATTAAATATTCGCTTTGCATTATTACATTCTGACATTATTTGGTATTTTTTAATCTGATCAAACAGCCTAAACAACAAGAAAACATAGTCTAAAATCTCCAATGTATCAATTACTGATCTGAATGTTTTTAAATCTACTCAATATATTTGCAGAAGGAAGAATACTCTGCAGGAGAGTTTCAGAGACAGGTCTGAGACAAGGGATTAAATTAGCAGCATTCTTTAACAGCATTGTGTTTCTGGTTTGGCGTGACTTGAAACCTGTTATTTCCATTTATGCTGAAAATTTTGTTTGGATGAATTGTGCCATGATGTCTGCTGCAGAAATTTTGGCTGTACATTTCAGCTCCCTATGTGCCAACAATTTTGGTGCAAAAGGTGTTGTTTTGACAGCAACATATGCCAACATTGCGCACACAAACTTAAGGTGCTGGCTATGTTCAAGACAATTTAATTGAAGGTAGAATGAGTCTTAGAAGCTTGCACTGGAAATATGCAGAGTAGATAGGTTGTGATTTCAGTATGTAACATTAATTTTATATTGGCTGCACTATTCTGACCTCAAAGGTCCAACTAGTTCCCTCTCTTAAACACATGCAGCTAACATCTGTCCAGTGACAGGAAGAATCAAATTTTAATTAGAGGGTCCTAAAAGGCTGCAAAGATGTTCATATACCATTTTCAGGTTAGTTGATGATTGTTTTCTGCTGCCTGTCACAGAGTTTGCAGAATAGCTGTGACCTTCCTGTTTAGGGAAATGCAATTGTCCTCTTCATGTACTTTGTGGATTGTTACAGTCATATGACTGGTATCTTTGCTGTTAAGTGTTGTTGTGCACAGTCTGTGGGCAGCGACAAAACATCAGCACAGGATACATGGTCTCAGTGTAAAGCAGCTGAAAATATCTGGATTTTCAAACTAATAGAGATCCAGAAACCGAAAGAGAAGTAAAACAAAAGTCTTAGAGATAGTAGGAACTGCAGATGCTGGAGAATCTGAGATAACAAGGTGTAGAGCTGGATGAACACAGCAGGCCAAGCAGCATCAGAGGAGCAGGAAAGCTGATGTTTCGGGCCTAGACCCTTCTTCAGAAAAAGTCTACAACTTTGAGTTACTGGGTCAGTCAAATGGCTGTGCGATTTCCCTTCCCTCCCGCTGTAGAAATGGAAACAGAAATGAGACAGAGTTGGAATAGTTTCCACTCAAAGTGACAAAATTATGTAATAGCTACAGAATAAAATAAGAAATACAAGTAAGCTAGTGTAGCAATCCTGCTAAGAATTTCAGTTTGAAAGTGAGGAACTTGGATCAAAAACAAAATAGTAAATTACTGTAATTACAAGGTAGCGATAGCTTAAGTGGACTGGAAAAGGAATTTAGCAGAAAAGGCAGTTGAGGACAAACAGCTGATGTTTAAGAAAATAGTTCATGACTCACAAGTGAAGAAGCAGATTCCAGGCAGGGACTAAACCAATCATGATTACGCAAGGAAGTTAAGGATAGCATCAAACTGAAACAGGTAACATTCAAACATGACAAGACTAGTGGTAAATATAGGATTGGGAATGTTTAAAAAGCAACAGAAAATGTTCCAAAAATAATGAAATTGGAGAAAATAAACTTTGAGGATAAACCAGCAAGTAATATCAAAGCAAACAGCAAGAACCTCAAATGATATGGAGAAAGGCAGGAATATGACGTTGAGGATTATTGGATCTACTATGATTTCAAGGAATGGACCAAATGCCTACCACAGTTCCTACGTTTTATGGTCTTGGGAAAAGACTGCTACAAACTGTATTGCCTCTCGGATTTCGCTGAGGAGTGGAAAATAAGAAAGGAGAGATTTTGAAATCTTTGAAAATAGGTTTTGATGTCCACATTAAATTTAGATATGATCAGTATCAGAGCTCGGTGGGTAGAGAGATGATTCAATATTATGTGAGCACAGTGCTACACCTAGCTGAATACAATTGATTTGTACAACCGCAAAAATGATGATATCAGAGGTAGGATTGTCTTTGGCATAAGAAATCCTGCTGTAAGAAGATGCCTGTTGAGAGAGAAGAAATTTGATCTCAAAAAATTTATTGTCATGTGCAGAAGTTGTAAGATTGTCAGTCATCAGCTGGAACATATTAATGGAAGCACAGGCATGCTTTGCATTAGGTTGAGAGATATTCTGGGTCAAATGAGAACAGTAGACTTGGAAAAATTAAGAAAGAAATGAGACACTAAGATCGAGACAAGAGAACAAGAGGTAAGTCTTACAGAAGGTATCACAAAAGAAAGAAAGCACGTCCAGCATGGGGCAAGATGTTGAGTTACTTGGTGCACAATTCTGTAGCTAGAAGAACCAAAGCAAGCTTGCAAAGCTTTCCAATGGAGAGATGCCAGTTAATGATTCCTGATAAATTATTTTACACCATACAACAGGTTGCCATCATCAGGTCTAAAAGATTTGTGACACTTAAGATGATCACAACAAGAGCAGAGCATTAAGTTAAAGTGAGGTAACGAAGTGTCAGGTAAACAACAGTGCTGTGTGCAACGTCATGAGATTCACAGACCTGTGTAATGTTGCTAAAGATTGTGACCCAGAACTGAAGCCCTCAAAGATAGCAGCAGTTTGTTAGAACAACACTCATGATATGAGGACAAATGAAGCTAAGAGCCCAATGCAATTGGAAGAATGAAGATCTAGAGTTCCAGGTAACATATATTAAGCAAAATTGACTGATCTTAGCCAAAGTAAGTCTAAAATTTCAACGAACCCTAATTGTGCCTGAAGAGGTTTGTTGCATTTTGTAGTACACTAAGCCATTGACTGCTAAGCAGATCTTAGAAGATGACAAAGATCTTTTCACAGGTCTTTGGTGTCTTCCTAATGAATATAAGATGGACTTGATGAAAATGTGAGACCAATGCATGTTGAGATGTTGAGGCGAATTCCAGTTGCCTTCAAGTCCAACCTGAAGAGCCGTATAGAAAGTCGAAGAACTGGAAAAGAAGGGAATAATTAAGAACGTGACAATTCCTACTGACTGGATTACAGCATGGTAGCCATGAAAAACCTGAGAAAGTGAGTATACAAAAATCTCAATAAAGCTTTGTAGAGATCTCACAACCAACGTTAACCATTGAAGAAATGTTGCCACAATTTGATGAGGCAAAGATCTTTATTACTGTTGATGCAAATGATGCTTGCTCGAAATGAGGCTAAATTAAAACAATAGCTTTTTAATGACATTCTGGAGATACAGATGGTTATTTATGATCTTTGGTAATTCTACTGCGCCAGCAGAGTATCAACTCAAAAACATAAGACAGACGGTGGTTTTCCAGATGTGGTAGTTATTGCAATTTATCTGCTAGTCCATGGATTTGAAAACACAATGGAAGAGAGAGATCACCAGATGAACTTGAAGAACAAAGAACAAGGAAAATTACAGCACAGAAACAGGCCCTTCAGCCCTCCAAGCCTGTGCCGATCCAGATCCTCTATCTAAACCTGTCGCCTATTTTCCAAGGATCTGTATCCCTCTGCTGCCTTCCCATTCCTGTATCTGTCTAGATACGTCTTAAATGACGCTATCGTACCCGCCTCTATCACCTCCGCTGGCAACGCGTTCCAGGCACCCACCAATCTCTGCGTAAAGAACTTTCCACGCATATCTCCCTTAAACTTTTCCCCTCTCATCTTGAAATCATGACCCCTAGTAATTGAGTTCCCCCACTCTGGGAAAAAGCTTCTTGCTATCCACCCTGTCTATACCTCTCATGATTTTGTAGACCTCAATCAGGTCCCCCTTCAACCTTCGTCTTTCTAATGTAAATAATCCTAATCTACTCAACCTCTCTTCATAGCTAGCACCCTCCATACCAGGCAACATCTGGTGAACCTCCTCTGCACCCTCTCCAAAGCATCCACATCCTTTTGGTAATGTGGCGGCCAGAACTGTATGCAGTATTCCAATTGTGGTTGAACCAAAGTCCTATGCAACTGAAGCTGAACAGTAAAGGATGCAATTAAAGATGCCTTACATGAAGGACCTAGGTGATGTACTGAGAGCAAAAGGACTTCACTCTGACCCTGATAAGACGATTGCTGGGCAGGGATGCAGCAATCAACAGGTATGAAGGCAGCTCAGCAATTGGTTGGATTTGTGAGCTTTATTTGTCATCAGAACGTGAACCTCAATGCAAACTCACTTCAAAGGATGTGCAATGATATTAGGCCACAAAACAATAAACAGCTTTCACTAGATTCAAACAGCTAGTGTTGATAATGACAGTGCTGAAGTACTTCTTTATCAATGAAGAAATTACTTTGAAGTCTGATGCAAGCAACACGGGACTTGCAGCAGCCTTTATGCAGCTAGGACAACCAGTTGCATTCAGAGCATTAATGCAAATTAAATGACCTTAACACAGAGAAAGAATGCCTGATTATTGTTTTTGCTTATGAGCATTTTAATCAATACCTGATTGTCTTTCCCAAAGTGAAAGTAGTGTCTGACCACACGCACTTCAAAGCACCTTTCTCAAATCATCTTTATCTGCTACAAAGTGTCGACAAAGAATGCACTTCATTTGCAGAGTTATCATCTGAAATGACATACAAACAAGGGGTACAAATATATGGGCAGTAATATGCACTACGAAGAAAGGCAAAGGATGCTAAAAGTGTGTAATATTCCCGATTCCATGCAAAACAACAGCTCAACATGCTCTAGATGCCAGCAGAAACATTGAAACTGAAAGACAAGTGTCTCACTCAAATCAAGCAATTACGTGGCAAAATGCAACTTTCCAGAGGATTCATAAAGAAATCAAACAAATCCAACAAACTAATCCCCAAGTAAAAGTATACACCTACTGAGGGCATGGGAAGTAGTCCACTGCAAAGACAAGTGTTATCCCTCACCCAAATAACTCTTACAATTGTGAATTAACTACTGAAGACCGAGATAGTAACAGTATAATTGACAAAAATCAAGTGAAATGACAGAAAGTCAAATTTCGCTTTGATAAAACAGCCACGTCATTGTCAGAATTGAGCGTTAGAAAGCCAGTCAGTGCTCAAGAGTTCAAGACTGACATCAAAAGTCAGCTCACACAGCAACTTGGGACCTGAGTTGAGCAGTTGGCACTTGGATTGTTTGTGTTGAACATGAACAACCAGATACATCACTACAAGGCAGACATCAGCATGTAGTTGGAGAAGTCATGTCATTACTGCAGGCTGATGATTGGAAGATGTAATTACACAATCAGCTCAGATCAACCATTAGTCCCAAAGGTCAGTTGTTCCCCAGCAAAAGAAATGGATCAACAACAGTTACAATGGCAACAGATAGTACAGGGCTGTTACCCTAGAAGTGAGCAAATACCAGACAGCCAACAGAAATGTGCACATGTAACCTTAGGAGACTTTTGCAATTTAATAACTGTGCATGGTATACATGTGCAGAAACTAACAAGTGGATTGTTTTGCCGGTGGATGAACATTTTTCTTTGTGACCACACATATTGTGTAACTTATAATTGCAAGTAGTGCATGCACATATTTTATGAAAAGAGTTGGAGAAATGCCATCGTACCTGTAGTGCCCTTGGCTTGCTTAGTCACGTGACTTAGGGCCTTTGTTTACAGTCTGTGGCAATCAACAAATATACACCGCATGGAACACTTTCTGCTGTTGGTTTTAGGTGGTGAGATCTGCAGGGAGAGATGTTAGACACAATGAAAGCTTTGTTTTTCACTATTAGGCTTCTCCTTGGACCACTTGTTTCCTGGGTTCAGGAGTCTGAATCTCTTGTGTGCTACAGAGCTCAATAATTTTGTGGGAACCAGGCACTGTAGGAAATTTTGAAGAGAGCAGAAGGGGAACTCCTGGGAGACCATACCAACCAATTGCCTTCAGGGAGTGATTCTTTGACAGTTCCTCACTGGGGTGGAGATACATATCACATTTAATTTCATCAGGAAATATTTACTGATGTCTGCAGGTGCCACTCCTTTAGGCAAACCCAAAGCCTCGGAACAGCAAGGATTGTGGCTGCAATGGTGTCTATTGCCATGAACTTCCTTAAATCCATTGAAATTATTCCAGGCTGGAACAGGCAACATTACACAGGGTACCAACCAGTGCTGTAAAAGGGAGGTTGCTGATGTTTTGCATGATAGAAGAGAAGAGTACAGTGTATTCTCTTTGGTCTGAGTGAAGCAGACCGGAGTTCTTGTGGTAACACAGTGTGGAGCTGGAGGAACACAGCAGGCCAGGCAGCATCAGAGGAGCAGGAAAGCTGACGTTTCGGGTTGGGACCCTTCTTCAGAACTGAACTCATTTCTGCTCAATAGAAGGCTTAGCTGTATGTCGCAATCTTGAAAATGAACAGACAGTACAAAATTTTCCATGCTGTTTGCATTGGAATGCATGGTCAATGATTAAGTGCACATCGCAATCCCTGTTACCATGTTGAAGCCTTTTCCAGTTTTCATTACTTATTGACTTTTGTACTCTTTGTGATAGTTGTTTTTGTATCATTTATCTTGTATGCGTTTATTTGTTTCATTATTTTATGATTGCTGTGACCTTCTGACAGTGTATGATTTATGCAATTGATTAATTTCTGGAGCCATATTCCTCGCTTGGGTACAATCAGACCTAGAGATTAGTCCCATTCACTGCATCCTCCAAGAATTGTAGGATACCTTAAGAGAAAGGCAGTATTGTCAGAAAAATCTTATCAATCCAATATGTTTGATCTTGATCAAAAAATCTTAAGTTTTTGCAAAGTATCACTTTCTTTGCAGTCTTTAAATATACTCTGTTTCACTTTAACATGTTGAATATTATATGGCAAATTTTGTGTTTCATAAAATTTTATATGATTATCTTATATAACAAGCTAATATTTCTAATCAGCATCTTCACATATGAGATGATTAAGAGGCTGCTTGAATACATAGCTTTCATTTTGCAGTAAAGTTGCTATTTTTAGAAAAAGTGGGTCCTTGCACAAGAAAGAGGTGTGCAAAGCAGAAAGGACTTTGGTCAAAGCTATCTGAATCATTGTTGACAAGAATATTTTCTAGTGTAGAAGCAAACCTTTTGAACATAATGCAATGTCTATGTGCATCCTTATTGAGTAAGCACAAGGATCAACAGAGCAAAACAGTGGGCTTCTGATTTAATGACTGTCAAAAACAATTTCTACACTGCAAGTGAGGTGAAGCAAAATGTCAAAATGTTTGAATACATTTCATTGAGGCCCTTTTCTCTGTTAAATTAGTTACTGAAAGCGAGCAGTAGAAGAGGTATGTTCTCTCAAGTGATAAATATTCATGTGATAGGAGTTTCAAGTGAATTCTATTAAAATGATCAGCATTAAAAAGAGAAACACAAAAGAAAATAATAAATGAAAAAAAACGCTAGAAATACTCAGCAGAACTGGCAGCATCTGTGGAGAGAGAAACAGAGTGAGTGTGTCAAGTCAAATATGTCTTTCTCAGGACTGAAAATTAGAAAAAAATGTAGTTTCATTTTTGGTTTAACCCTTTGCAGGACTAATTTGGACTGCAATTTGAAAGTAACACAACTTTAATTTTTGTTTAATAATAGATGGAATTTTGTAAATTAATTCCTTATAATTTTGTATATGTCATCCTATGCTGTAATGTTGCATCTTAGAGTTATTTTGAGTTGCATGACAGTAAATATCTATGTTGGTAAGTATGAAAGGGTATACAACATCCAAAATATATCCCATTTTTATGAAAGGATACTGATAGCACATTAATTCAAATGACAATCAATGTCCTGACCATTTGAACGATCATCTAATTTTTTTCTATCTTATGAGACCATTGATGGTGGAGTCAGGTTCAACAGAAGCATTCCATTGAACATCAGATGATTATTTAAATCAAAACAATATTTAGGGATATGGAAAAAGACAGGAGAATGTACTACATCATGGTGCTTATTCAGTGAAGCAGTGCAGATATGATGGTCTGAAGTTCCTCCTGATTGTAACAATTCTGTGGTTTTAAGAACTTTTTTGACAGAGGAATAGTTCAATATATCACCTCGAGGCACTCAATAACTTAAAGGCACTATATTAATAGAACCTATTGTTGATGTAATAAGACATTCCATGTGTCTTTAGAGGAGAATTTTAAAACTAAGTAGGATACTGGCACACATAGGAAATATTATATCAGAGAACCAAAAATTCTGTCAAAGAGGTTTTAAGGATCAAAGCAAAGTGGAGCACGTAGGGAGGAAATTCCTGAATCTAGGTCTTAGGCAAGTAAAGTGCAGCAAACTATGGCTGAATAGTTACACAAGAAGCTAGTAGAGTGCACACCTTGGAATGTAGTGTATTGGAGAACATTACACAAATAGAGAGGGCAAGACTGTTATAGGATTTGAAAATAAGGAAGAGAAATGAAAAGTCAAGATATTGCTTTTCAGGCTGTCTGAGAAGGTTCTTGTGCACCTTCTCTGTTCTATTACCCTGATGTACTTTTGTAAGGTATGATTTGCCTGGATAGCATGCGAAACAATACTTTTCACTGTATCTCAGTGCATGACGATAATAAATCAAATTGCTGCATCTGGTGAGAACTATAGGTCCATGAGCCAAGTTGACATATCCTAACCCTACATTCAACTGCAGTCCCCTCCAGGCCAAGATCACTATGATCTGGTTGGGACACTTACAATTCCTAACATGGCTATTATGTTTGGTGTTAATTGTAGGCCTGAGTCACACTGTCCAATCCGGACCCTACTTCCAAATGGGAAAAAGTTGCTTTAATTTCACCTCTTTTTTATAGTGATTCAAATAAATCAAATAATAATCACAGCAAACATTTTGATCAGGGTGTCTGAGAGCTAATCCTCCTTGGTGTATTTCATAAACAGTCAGCCAGATAGGATCAGCAAAACAATGCAATTCTTTTCCATGAAATAAACAGTGCAGTCAACATGATCACAATGGTTCTAAACATCTCTGCTGCTGATTGGAGATGACATGACAATAAAATTTAATCCCTAGATAGACAAACATTTGAATTATCCATTTCCCTCCTCAATGGGAACTCAGCACAGTAACAGTGGCTGGGTATCAATATTATTGTATTAAGTGATCAATGTCTTGATTGCTTCAGGCAGTTGCAGGTAATGGCATCTCCCTGCACCATTGTCTTATAGTAGCAGTCAGATGATGTTGTATCCCTCATGCTGAGCCACTGTCTGAATTTAACCTCTGTGCATTTGTACTGAGGGTTGGCTCTTAAATACAGCACTACATGTTCTTGTTTTCAAATTTCATAAAGTTTAGTTGTAGGGGATTCTGATCCCACAGGGGTAGGGAACATCATTATCTTGCAAAACCCACTTATGAATTAGACTTTCCATGAGCTGAGTGGATCAGGCAATCAGCATCCCTTGCACAGTAAGTGTTCAATCAGTCAACACTTAGTTATGAAAGACCCATTCTACAGAAGAACTATGGAGTCACCAGAGCTTCCAGAAAGAAGTCCAATCTGTTAGGTATACGGATCATATACAAGGTTAGGTTTGTGAATGCATGTATTTCTCACTTTGGCCTAACACAATTATGCTCAGGAACATAATTCCATTGTGCTAGGAAAAAGAGGTTCCTGACCACCAGGAAGGCTGACACACCTGCAGGTTTCTGAGAACTTAATGGCAAAACTTTAACTCGACATTGGGAGTCAGAATTTTCGCCTTTCTCCTATTTAAGTTTCCACTTCCACCTTTCTAGGTGCCCTGGAAGATTCTGCCCCTTGCTACTGAAGTACCCTAATTGTAAGGAAATTCTAATTAAATATATAAGGGAATAAAATTCTGCAACCCTGCTCCACCATTATCTTTGCAGTAAAGGAAATTGAGTTCTACTCCTGAACCTTCTGGAATATTTAGAGGAAGAGGGGAATCAGTACATTCCAATATAATTGGATCCAGCATGGTTCTTCGTCATAGGGATTCAAATGTGTGGGTTAAGCATGCAACAGCTGGAAATGTTGTGTTGGCTGCTGATTTGGTGGAGCAAACTAGCAAGCTCAATGCAAAAAATAGGGTTACCATTTACCACTGAGATAACAAGGTGTAGAGCTGGATGAACACAACAGGCCAAGCAGCATCAGAGGAGCAGGAAGGCTGACGCTTCGGGCCTAGACCCTTCTTCAGGAAAAAAAAGCCTGCCTTCCTGCTCCTCTGATGCTGCTTGGCCTGCTGTGTTCATCCAGCTCTACACCTTGTTATCTCAGATTCTCCAGCATCTGCAGTTCCTACTATCTCTGATACCATTTACCACCGACTGGCATTGTTTGCAATAGTTTCTTTCATTATGATCATTCAATTCCAAAGTTTTCCAGGTCATTACCCCAATCATAAGACACAGAGAAGACTCACCTTTCCTTCTTCTCTGCCCTTTTACTGGGTTCCAAATTGCCAGGCTGCTGGATGGGGCGAGGTAGGATTACAATGAGGGTAGGGGTGAGGATTAGAGGAGGAGGGGATCAGGGCGAAGCAAGATTAAGCATGGGTCAATTCTCTGAATGAATCTTGAACATTGGATCTGTGCAGTGGGTCTATTAACCCACAAAGTATCTTGTTGGAAGACTGAGGGTATTGCTGATTAAAAGAAATAATATTGCACCATGTAAGTGAATGGCCTTAATATTAGCAAGGAGGTCAAGAGGATCTCTTTGATACTGGTGGAATTTTTCACCTGGAAAAATCCTAGTAGGCATACCTCAGGCCACTGCCAACCTTAAAAGCCAGACATAATTATCATTTTGAGCTTTGTTTCCTGGGTCCAGTCTGCAAAAACAGAAGTTCCTGGAAAAGCTCAGCAGGTCTGGCAGTATCTGAAGGAAAAATCAGAGTTAACATTTTGGGTCCGGTGACCCTTCCTCAGAACTGCAAAAGGTAGACTGGCTGTTAGGTAGGAAGGCCTTCGGCACTAGTCTGCAGAAAACAGTGTTCCACAGATTGACTAGACTCGAACGTTAACCTCGTTTCTTTCTCCAAGGATATAAGCCAGCAGTTTTGGTTTTTAATTTCAGAAACCAGTATTTGGGAAGGTGTTGAGGGGTTGGAGGTTTGCCACATCAATGAGTAAGTGCTGGAATAATCAAAAGTGATGATTGAAGAGAGGCTTAGAGAGAATAAGGGAAGAGGAGTGAAGAATTCAGTTGCTTTTGGAAATCATGTGTGGGGAGGAGATCAATGGCTGTGCATCATATTGAATCATAGCAGTCAGTGTGGAGGAAGGGTTACTTGGGCACCAAGTGGAAGTGCTCTTGCTTCTCTTCCGTGGAGATAGTGTTGTCGTGGTAGAGGTTCACACTAATATCATTAGTGCATGGGTTCAAAACCCATAATGACAACTGGAGGAATTTAAATACAATTAATAATTCTGAAAAATAAAAGCTAGTGTCTATCATGATAACCATGAAACTATCACTGATTTTTGTAAAAACGCATCTGGTTCACTAATGTGCTTAACTTGTCTGACCTCTATTTGACTCTAAACATACAGCAATGCGGTTGACTCTAAACTTCTTCCTGAAATGGTCTTGCAAGCCATTCAGTTCAAGGGGCATCTAGAGATGGGCAACAAATGTTAGCCTGGCTAGTGACAACTACACCCCATGAAAGGATTAAAGAAAGGGGCTGTGAAAGAAAACCATTTACTTTTTGATTTGCAGAAGTTCTTGCTTCCCTGAGGCTTGGAAAACCCAACCAGCTAGTGTTGAAGTTAGAAAAGAGTAAATAAATCTGGGATGTGCAGTCTCATTTAATGAGTGACCCACTTATTTAAAACAAACTGCTTCCATTGAGCTTGGAGTAGGGCAGGTTTGAAACTAGCTAGGTTTAGCCTTGAACTTTTACTTTGCATTTATGCTTCACACTCAATCTATGGTGGTCTAATATTTCTGAACAAAAATATTCAGTCCATTATTATTCAACGATTTTTTCAGAAGGAGTTAATAAGTCTCATGACAATTGACAAAATTGTGTGAACTAACATCTGCATGTTTATTTAAAAGCTGCACTAATTTAAACCTAATGCCAGCAGTTAACAACTGGTTAAGATGGAACACTTATCCCAAAACTGATTTTGCAGAGAGGCTGCTATTGGGTAATGTACTTCACTAGATTGATTACCTCTGCTGCCAAATTTTTAATCGCCAAATAATAATTATCTTGGAACAAAACGACAAAATGTAAAATTGCCTTGCAAAATCTGATGATGAACCAGAGATTATACTGCCTGTGGCAAATGCTTTTCTTGGCGATCAACATGGTGATGCTACAAATGAGTTATTTAAGCATTGTTAAGTCCAAATAGACCCTTCTAATCAAGATGATGCTGTCTATTGTACAACATTGCAAGTACTGTAACTGAGGTTAATTTTTTTGAGATAAATATGACTGCTTTGACCACAAAAAAGTCCATATGCAACCTTACTAATTGCACTATCATACAACAAAATTATATGATTGTTTTGAAATAATTTATCTTTCTGTCCTATAAAATGGTTTAGTGGCAGCAACATAGCATGGATTCATCACATCAGCATGTGATATTATGAAGGTGAAATTATTAAATTTATAACAGTGGCAGACTTATTGTAAATTTTGACTCCCCCATGTGCTTTGCCGAGAATAGACTCTAGACTTTGATTGAATTGAGTTTGGTCTACTATAAAGGTTAGAAATCAGACTTTTGGCTCCCAATGGAGCTGTGAATGGGGTCACAAAATGCTGTGCTTGTCTTTTTTGTCTGGAGAAACTAATTTCCTTCGTCTTACTCACTCCACATGATTTCTGGTGTGGTCTGTTTACAGGTCAGGAAGGTCTTGCATATAAAATGCACGCAGATTATTTTCAGTCTCGGGATCGCCATTGTGAAGACCACAGGAAAACTGTATTCCTCTTTCACTATTTTCATATGCTGCTCGTGGGTTCTGGAAGCCTAACAAAGAAACACCTCCTTGGAGAGTTTGTAACCACTGAGGAAAACCTGCTGAGGAATTTGGAAAATTCTGAAAGGTAAATTTAAATTTCTGGAAGATCTAAATAAAATCATATACTGATGAATAAGAAGCAGGATTAGATCACTTGACCCCTCAAACTTTCTCCACCATTCAATAAGATCATGGCTGATCTGACTACGCCACATATATACCTACCTCTGATAATCTTTCACCCCCTTGGGCTTATCAAGAATCTATTTACCCTGTGTCTCAAAGACATTCAAGTACTCTGCTTCCACTGCCTTTTGAGAAAGAGGGTTCCAAAGACTCATCACCTTCTGTGAAGAAAACGTGTCTCCTCATAACTGTCTTAAGTGGGTGGCCTGTTATTTTGAACCACAGTGATCCCTTGTTCTATGGATGGTGGGTTGTGGTTGTTCTACTCAACAGTGTCATGGATGCCTATGTTCCCAGTCTGTCAATGTTCTTGGCCAAGAATATATAACAAAGTTGAAACTTGTTTGAGGACCTCTGTTGTAACACCTAAGCTGCTACTTAACTAACAGCTCTGAATGTCTGTGCTCTGTGTAAGTAAATATTGTGAAATTGGTAGTGGCGTTAAGATGTTTCAAATGCCTGCAGATTCAGCTATTGAAACTTTGAAGTGTCTAGGTTACTGACTCTATAGTGAGAATAGGATTTGTAAAAGATTACTGACTCTTCTTTTCCCCCAGAAAGGACTGATTTTAATAGCAGGAGGTTTTCAATGATTAACTGTTTTTTTTAAAACTTCTTTTATAAATCCTATTCTCACTAAAGTTATAATGAATGAATGGGTATTGAAGAATCATAGCTTGAGAAAGGGGGCATGAGTGGGGGTGTTTGAACAAACCTTCAAAAAGGTTCCCTCATGCAGACTATACTTCATAAAACCTTTGAATTCCAAGAAACACAACTCTTTAAAATCACAGATAGACCCGATGAAAATTGCAGAGTTCGTATCCATCTCCACAATGGTGCCTGGTCAAGCGTGCCAGATACAGACTTTGAAATCAGAACCAGACTGCACCTTTAAGTTCTTGGTGGAAATAGGAAACTTCTGGAATTGGATGAGGAATCCTGAAGTCTGAACACACTTTTCATTTGTAAAGGGCTCCTGAGTCTTGCCAACTCAATGAAAATTCTTTAGCTTTCCACATATTCCCTTATTCCCAATTTGTCCCTCTACTCACCTGTCCTCTTCCACTAGCCCTTTCTTTTCTTTATCCATTTTGCTTGTCCCATCTCTCTTCTGTCCCTTGTTTCTCCATCTTTTCCTATTCAACTATACACTCCCCTCTTCCCTTCTCTTATCCCCATATACTACCCTTGTAATCTGTCATACCATTCCATCTTTGTATGCTGTTAACTTCCCAACATGTTTCAAATTTTCTCTATCATTATTGTTTTGCTTTACAGTAGAAAACATGCCAGTAACATATTGTCATCAATGTTTAGAATCGACGCTGAACAATCAATGATGATGCAATTCTCCACTTGCTCCCATTGGCAGTCATGTCACTTGCTCCAAAGAAACACAATAAAGCTGAGATCATGAAAACAATCCGTTTCCTATTGAGCAGTAAGACAGCAGGGTCAGGGGCAATACCAGATGAAATGTACAAAACTCTTGTACAAACTCACCAAGCTATTAGAGATAGCGTGAAATCAGGAAACTGTTCCTCAGGAATTCAAAGATGCTTTAGGTACACAAGTAAGGAAGATTATTGCAGCAGTTACAACTTTTGTGAAATCACCCAGGTATGTGTTTCTGGGGAAAAAAATACTTGCAAAACTTCTAAACGACTTAGCACCACATATCAAAGAGGACCTTCTGTCAGGCAGTCAATCTGGCTTCACAAAAGGTCATGATACAAATGGGCATGGTGTTTGCTGCACATCAGCTCCAGGAGAACTGCCAGAACACAACTGCAATTTGTAATCAATTTTTGTTGATCTGACAAAGCCTTCACTCAGTTCCGTGTCAGGGCTGTGGAAAGATCAGTGGGCAACTGCCAGTGAGGTGAACAATGAAAGATGTTCCTTCACTGCTGAGGGCAAAGAACAGGTCAGCGTTATTTGTATAATGTACAGGGAAGAATAGGTGAACACAGTTGTGATTTTCTGTGGTTGTTGCTGTTCAGGAACTCAACACATATTAATAACCAATTAGAATCCTACAGCTGTACAGTGTTTGGAATGAAATACAATATTGTAGAAATGCTTGTCCCAGTTTGCAGTAGCCATGTGATCTCTACCATGAGGCAGACACCCTATAGGCAAACATCATAAGCTTCACTTCAATAAAGTCCTCGTGTTGAATGCAATTCTGTATTGTACAGTGGAAACAAGGTATCTGGAGATCAATTCACTGAGCTGAGATAAACAGCACTGCTGCACAGCTGTGAGCTGGCACTGAAAAAAAGAACAAAGATCACCGTTAAAACACAGCTTAAGAAAATGGTTGCAGCTTTTCCCCAACTAGCTTCTGTTTAAATCACTGGGAATATGAGACTGAACTGGGAATTCTTCCATGAACAATAGCAGCATTATGCAATAGTCGCGGGTATGCTAAGCAAACCAGAACAAATACAAGTCACTGCACTTTCATCACCATTGGAAAGGCACTGTTTTTAAAAAAAATTCCATTCAAAACCTCTCTGAACAGCAGATAAACACATGACAGAAATTTTAAAAGCTTTGAAGGAACTTTCAGCCCCAAATGAATGATATGTACTCAATATTAGCAAACAAAATAAAATTCAGGGCATTGATCAAAGTGTAATGTTGCTAACTCAGCTTGCAGCAACCTGTGAACTTATGCAATTAAAGAATATACGAATTACAAACAAGATTGTATTAGGGACAAAGGATCCAAAAATGAGAGTACACCTATAGACAAGCAATTGACCTATCCATAAGAGCCATATTGTGAATCAACAGCATATTTATGGCAGAATAGACCAAGTTTTGGTCTTTACTGACAGATAATTCAGGCAGGCAGGGCATAAAAAAAAGGGGAGGATGCAAATACTGCAGAAAGCATCATGTAAAATAGAACAGATTCATTGAGGAACCAAATGTTTTCACTACAAAAAGCTGAATCATTTTGTACACAAGCATATACTTCAAACGGAGCACATCAAGCAAGTACAGATGATCGCTGAAAAGAGACTGTCTAAAGATTCCGACAAATCACAATTCACCACACAACAGGTTGGTCCATTCAAGTCAATAGGTGAGAAATGGTTTCTGACTGTTGGAATAAAGATTGCTGAAGGAGACCATCGGATCACCACAAAGTGTCAGAGACTGAAGCATCATGACCTTCACAAACTTGTGCAGAGTGGCCTAAAATGGCAAACCAAAAATGCGCCCTCAAAAGTAAAACAAAGACTCTATTATGGCACCATTCTCAGACTTTGAAGACAGATTACTTTGCAAGCCCATTGCTATGTCATGAACCAGATGGAAAGCAAAAGGCACTCATCTCACTGCAGCAAATCTAAAGCTTGGATTCATAACCTTCAATGTGCCAAACTAGATTTGCAAAGTATTGCAGCACACTGAGCCATTGACCGTGGAACACATCCTACAATGTGTTCACAGGCTTAGAGTGTCTTCCAAGAAAACACCATTTTCTAGTAAATTAGAATGCAAGACCAATTCGGCATCTAACTAGGAAATTCCCAGCTGCCCTCAAAGCCAGCCTGAAAAACAAGATAGGAAAAGATCGGAATAATCAAGAAAGTGATAACTCAAAATGAACGGATTAGTAGCATGTTAGCACTCAAACCACAATGAAATCTGAGTGTAAGCACTGTCACAAAGAATCTAAATAAGACCTTGAAGAAATCTCACCACCACATGCCAACCACTGAAGGAAATTTGCCAGAACTTGCAAAGGTAACAATCTTTGCTATCCTAGATGCAAAGGATGTTTATCAGCTAGTGAAGCTAGATGAAAGCAATAGCTTTCTAACTATATTCAGGGCAGTTCAGTAAATACAGATGGTTGTGCATGGGCCATTTGACATATCCACTCATCAAGAAGAATATCAGTGCAGATAACATGATATAGTTAGTGATCTTCCTGAATAGGAAACTATAGTGCATTACATGCTAGTTTATGGATACAGAGACACAATGGAAGAAGTAACTTCTGACCACGATTAAAATCTAGTGTGATTTCTTGAAGTTGAAACTGAACAAAAAGAGAATTACAATAAAAGATGCCTGAAGTCAAGTACTTAGACCATGTACTGATGGCAGAATTTTTTTGTTGGATCCTGAAAAGGTGAGAGCTGTTGTAACGATGAGTGGATGTGTGAAGGCATTAAAAAAATATGTGGGAATCTTGTCCAATTTGCCATTGGGGTACAGAACAAGAAAGAGAAATCACTACAATCAAGCAACTAGTGAAGTGCTAAATACAAACAGAAAGACATAATGAGGCGTAGAGCTGGATGAACACCACAGGCCAAGCAGCATCATAGGAGCAGGTTGTCTCAGATTCTCCAGCATCTGCAGTTCCTACTATCTCAGAAGGACCTAATGCCCAGGTTGAGAGAGAATGCCTAACCTTTGTCTCAATACCTACACACAAAGTGACAGTCAGGTCTGACTACAAATCATTTAAAGGTACTTTCCTCAAGCCCATATTATCTGTCCCAAAGCATCTGCAAAGAATGTTATTCTAGTTACGGAGATATTATCTGGATGTGACATGTAGGTAAGGGAAGCAGATGCATTTTGCAAAGTGGACGATGTTATAACTGTGTGAAATCATCCAGATTCAAAGTGAAACTTATCGTCAACCCAACAGGGACACTGAATTTAACACTGAATTTACTTAAATCGAGCCAACCATCTGACAAGATGCAAATCTCCAAACGTTGCAAGAAGCAGTGATAAAAGGAAGGCCAGAGACCATACCATCAAGGATGTATCTGTCATTAGTAAGAAGTGAAGTTGCCATTGTCTTACCAAACCATTGGGATGCTCCTTCATTAGAGATAGGTGACTGATGGTGGTTTAATGTGAGGGTCACCATACCTCAGGTGAGGGGAAAGTTTGAGAAGGAGAATCCTTGATGGTAACCTCAGCCACTGTGGGAATTGAACACATGTGGTTGGTGTTATTCTGCATTGCAAACCAACTAGTCCAGCCAATTGAGCTAAATAGACCTCCATCTGTTAGGAAGGCATAATTGTCATATGGAGATGAATCGATGGCAAATTATGCAAAGGAAATCATTGTCCTGAACAAGTTATGTGGAGAGATGCTAAAGCACATCAGTGCAAGCTACCAAGGAATTGAAACAAGACTGAGGAAGGCAAGAGATGTGCTCTACCGACCAAACACGAGCAATGAAATCAAGGAGCACATCAGTCAGTGCAGTGGTTGTAACGAATACCAAGCTAAACAAGCCAGACAAAGCCATGAATGAAGCCGGGAAGTAGATCACTTCACACTCCCTGGAACTGATTATCTTTTCACAGTGGACAACTATTCAGACTCATGGGCAGCAGACAAGTTGACATCAATGGTGACTGCTGCAATTGTTGAAAAGCACTGTCCAACGCATTATGGCATTCCCAGCATCGTCTTGAGTGACAATGGTCCTCTGCTCGCAACTGAAGGACTCAGTTGCTTCTTGAAAGTTTGGCAAATTCAATACCACACATCATCTCCAAGCTATTCCCAGTCAAACTGAAAGGCTGAGGTACTATACAAGCCAATCATCGAGTGGAGAAACAGACTTAGTGAAGGAAGGGAAAATAGTCCAGTACAGAGATGAATGTCATGCACATACGAACTATCCTTCCAAAAACAAACAAAAAGCTATTGAAGCCAGAAGTAGTAACATGAAAAGAAAACAAGGTAAAATGGCAGAAAGCCAAATTTGATTTCCGCAAAACTGCTCAACAATTGCCAGATTTGAGTACTGGAAACAAAAACAGAAATTGCTGTAAAAGCTCAGCAGCTCTAGCAGCATCTGTGAAGAAAAAATCATAGTTAACGTTTCGGGTCCAGCGACCCTTCCTCTGAACAGTTCAGCTCTGTTTTGAGGAAGGGTCACCGGGCCCGAAATGTTAACTCTGATTTTTTCTTCACAGATGCTGCTAGATCAGCTGAGTTTTTCCAGCAACTTCTGTTTTTGCTCCTGATTAACAGCATCCGCAGTTCTTTCAGTTATTATTGAGTACTGGAAAATCAGTCATGGTGCAAACATTCAATGATCTCAACAAATTGCAACTTCATACCTGTTTGGAGCAGCTGTCATGTTGATTGCATGCAGTGGAAGTGAATATCCAGATGTACTGTCCCAGCTGCAGGCATATCCATCAAACTGCAGAAGCTGATCCTCAACTGCAGGCAGCTGATCCCGAAGAGGCGAATACATCATCTACACAGAGCATGCAGCAACCATTAGATCCAGAAGTCCACAGCAAATTAACAATAGAAATAGAAAAACAGTGGCTACCACAGCAACAACAAATTAGACAAGAATGACACTGGTGAAACAACATCACCCAGACAAATAGTCAACTACATCAACATGAATGTGTATTATTAAGAGACAAACATAATTTAAGGACTATGAGTGCAATGCATACACAGATGATGATAGAAATAATGAACGATTAAGGCATGAAAACAGTTAGGTATACAGTTGACAACTCATGTAACTAAAAATATACATTAATCCATGCCATTGATTTTTTTGTATCAAAAGATAGATGTTTGGATTGACATGCAGTCATGTACAAATGTCTGTCCTAGTTTTCCATAGTCATATAACCACTACCATGAGGCATACACACTATATGTAGACAGCTTAAGTTTCACTTCAATTAAGTTGTCACATTTAACACACTGTTGTATTGTGCAGTTGAAACATCTGCATGGAAGGAAGCCATTCCATCAGTTGTGCTATTGTCAGCTCTTTAAAAGAGCTTTCCAATTCATCCCATTCTCCTGATCTTTGCCATAGTCATGAAAACTAATCATTTTTAAGTATTTATCCAGTTCCCTTTTGAAAGTGGCTATTAAATTTGCTTCTACTGCCTTTTCCAGGCAGTACCTTCCAGATCATAACAAGCCTCAGCCTAAAACAAATTTTCTTTCGCAACACTGACTAATTCTTTATTCCAATTATTTTAAAACAATATCAAGAGAATACATGATGAACGGTAGGATTCTGGGAAAAACCGAATATCAGAGAGACCTCAGTGTATGTGGCACTGATCCATTAAAGTAGCAGGACAGATAGATAAAGTGGTTAGGAAGGCCTATGAGATGCCTACTGTCATTAGCTGGCTATAGGGTTTAAGAGATTATAATGGAACTGTATAGACATTGGTTAGATAAAAGATAGAATGCTGTGTGCAGTTCTGGAAACTGCATTATAGCAGGGATAACACCAGAGAGCTTGCAGAGGAAACTTACCAGGTTGTTGCCTGGGCTTGGGGTTTCTGTTTTAAAGAAAAATTGGGCAGACTGGGGTTCTTTTCTTAGAGCACAACAGTTTGAGAGGAGACATAATTGAGATGTATAAAATTATGAGGAACATAGATAGACGGAATAGGAACAAAGTTTTCCGCTTGCAGGAGGAATAAATGACCAGGGTTGGGGGGGCGAGGGTGGGGGGGGGGGGCGTAGATTTAAGATAAGTGGCAGAAGGTTTAGAGGAGAAGTGTGGAATTATTTTCACTCACAGGGTGGTGGGAATCTGGAACTCACTGCATGTAAGGGTGATAGAAGCAGAAACCATCATAACATTGAAGAAGTATTTAGATGGCCACTTGTAATGCCAGGGCATACACGGCTATGGACCTAGTACCGGAAAATGCGATTAGAATAAGTAGGAGTTTGTGTTTGTCCAGCTGAGACATGATGAGCTGAAAGGCCTTTTTCTGAGCTGTAGATCTTTGAGTCTATCATTTGGTTACCAGCTTCTTCACTGGAAATATTTTCAATCTATTCATTCCACCAAAACCCTGCATAATTTTGAATAACTCTACCAAATTTCCATTTAATTCAGCTCTCAGAACAAGTTAAACATTCTGGTCTTGCCATAGTTTTGGGATATTGTTGAGGGTGCTCTGTGAAGCAGAAATAAAGAAGCTACCAAGTAAGTTGAGAATAGGAACATTTTTGTCACAGTGTGGTTTATAACCCTGGCCATAGATAAGGATCTATTCCTTTCTTGTCTATCCAGTGATGCTAATACTTACCTCTGAAAGTGTTTTATCACCTCAAAGTTACCTGTGTTTCTGATTAAAGAAAATGATTTATAAGCACAGCCCATTGGAACAGTGCAAAAAGAACAAAAGTGAAGGAAATGTAGCCAGGGAGAGGACTAAATTCAAATAGAGTTGGAGAGGGAGAGACAATGTTCTCATTTAGAATAATTGCTTTACATTTCAGTACTTCAGACTTTGTGGGACTGCTTGCTTGACCTGGCTTTAGACCCTCTGGTTGGATCTTCAGCTTCAGAAACCAACCCTCTGTCCAATTAGTGAACGAAACGTCCACAGACCCTTGAAGAATTTTGAGTTAATCAAGGAGAGCCAGCACTTGCAAAAGACAGATCATACTTGACTAACCAAATTGAATTTTTTTTTCTTTAAGTAACAGAAGGTTGATGAAATAGACGTCATTTTTGTGGATTTTAATAAAGTGTTTGACAAAGTTCCATACTGGTGGTTAACAAAATCAAGTCTTGTGAAATAGGAAGATCAGCATCACCTTTGACTTAAATAAACTGTAAGGACAGAAAACAGCAAGTGGTAGTAAATGGTTGTTTTACAGACTGGAGATGGCAGACAGTAATTTTTCCCAAGGGACAGTGTGAAAATCATTGCTTTATTTATATGTATAAATGACGTAGATACTGGAGAGTAAATCATCAAATGTTGTCAATTACACCAAAACAGCATGATATCCATCGATTACAACAGGATACAGATTGATTAGCAAAATAGGCAGACAAGTGGCAGGTGGAATTTAAGACAGAGAAATGTAAAGTGTTGTGTTTGGCAGAAGGGATTGTGGGAGCTTCTGTCATCTTAAAGCATAATTCTAAACATTGTATAAGAACTGAGCAACCCAGAGGTTTGTGTGCACAGACAGGACATAGAGAATAATTTGCAAAATATATAGAATCTTTAATTCTAGAATTTTACAAGATTTCTGGGGATGGGTGGGAAGCGAGATGATTTGTGAAATGGAGGGGAGAGGTTGGAAAGTCTAAATGACAACCTGTATCTTTAGTCTTATATACACAACACCCTTACTTATCTCCTTACAGGTAATAACAGCCAGCTAAGGTCTACTTGAGCTTCACTGTAGATTATTCATTTCCTTTTCATGTAGCTCTTAGCCCCCTGTGAAGGCTGTGTTAAAAAAAAGCCATTCAAAATAAAAGAAACCATCCTGTTTATAATTGAGCTGATCATGGTTTATATTTATTTGGTCATGTTTATGGTTAATGCCACTGCTAAGTGAGCACTGATCACACAGTCATGGAAACACGGGATTGCAGTATTATGTCAGGGCTGAGCAACGATTCACTGTCACAAAGTTGGAAGATGGGTTCAACAGCTTCATACTGCACTGAGTGACAGCTAGAGAGACGCAATAAATGAGGTGGATGACCATGCCCCATGAGACGTCTGCTGCCAGCCGGCTCTACCTTGGTGTTTTTTGTGGGTATTTACACTTTGGGATATGCTAGGATAGCATCGCTTGTGGTGAAGGTGTGGGTGGAGACAGGCAGTCTAATTCCTGCCTCCAGCTCACTCCCATGATCTTTTAAGATCCATCCATTGTAATCCCTCTAACTTTCCTCATACTGTTTAACGTTCCATCCAAACAAATCCCTTTCCCCTTCAATTCTGACACCTCTTTCATCAATCTCCTGATGAATGACAGTAGAATGATAGGTAGGTTGGATTTGACCCGACTCTTATGTACAGGATATACCTGGGCAATTTTCCACATTGTCATTTAGATGCCCGCGTTCTGACCGAAGTGGAAGTGCCTGGGAGTAGCAAGTTCTGGGGCATAGGTTTCAGGACTAATGCCAGAATGTTGTCAGGGCCAATAGCCTTGTCCATATCCAGTGTCTTTGGCAATTTCTTGATATCACATGGAGTGAATCGAATTGACTGAAGACTGAGCTAATCCATTTGGTACTTCTGGCTGAAGGTGGATGTAAATACTTTAGCCTAGCATTTTGCACTGATGTGCTGCGCCCCACCCCTGTTGAATATGGTGATATTTGTGGAGCCTGCACCTCCTGTTATTTTTTTAATTGCTCACCACCATTCACAACTGGATGTGACAGATTTGCAGAGCCTAGGCATGATCTGATTGTGGGATCATTGAATCCTGAGTATCACTTGCTGTTTATACAGTTTAGTACACCAGTAGTCCTGTCTTATGGCTTCACCAAGTTAACACCTCATTTTTATGTATTTCTAGTGTAGCTCCTGGCATGCCCTCCTGCACTCTTCATTGAACCAATGTTGATCTCCCAGCTTGATGATTGTGGTGGAGTCAGGATAATGCCAAGACATGACATTAAAGGCTGTGGGTTGGATATAATTCTCTGTTGATGATGGCCTATGGCACCTCACGGATGCCAATTTTGAGGAGCTGAATCTGGTGAAGTCTGTCCCATTTAGTATAGTTGTAATGTCACACAGCATAGAATCCTTACAGCACAATGTAAAGTATCCTCAATGTGAAGATCGAAATGTAATCTTCAGAAACACTGTATGATAATCATTCCTACCGATACTTCTGAAATGGACACAACTGAAACAGATGGATTGGTGAAGATGAAGTGTAATTGATTTTGACTATAGTCGGTCTTTGACCACTTAACTGCAGACCCAGTCTAGCTGCTGTGTCCTTTAGGACTTGGCCAGCATGGTCTGTGGTGGTGTTACTAAGCTACACTTTGTAATAGACTTTGAAGTACTCAATCTAGAATACATTCTGTATCCTTGGCACTTTCAGTGCTTCCTCCAAGTGGTATTCAACATGAGAGATGCACTGATTCATCAGCAAGGGCATATGTAAGGTAATAATCAGCAGGAGATTTCCTAGCCCATGTTTGACCTGATGCAACAAGATTTCATGCGTCCTTTGAGGCCTCCTATAGCAATCTTTCCTGACTCTCTCACTGTTTTACTGTCTGTGGTGGGTTTTTTTCCTATTAAAATCACCAGTTATACCTAGAAATGGGAATGATGGTGTCTAGAAAATAGTCATTCTCATGGAATCATACATTACAGACAATGTCAGGCTGTTGCTCATCTAGACAGCAAGATATCTCTATATCAATTTTGTCATTAATCTCCAGATGTTAGTCAGGAAGCTTTTCACAGAGGCTGCGTGTACTATTGTCATTTCTATCAATTATGTCAATGTCAGATAGTCTGTCTGGTTTCATTTCTTTCCACAGACTTTGTCAGAGGTTGATACAACTGAGAGATTTGTTAGTCCATTTAAGAGGGCATTAAGAGTCAATCATATTGCTTTGAGTCTGGAGTTACATCTGGGCCAGACCAGGTAAGGATGGTAGATTTCCTTTCCTAAAGAACAATGGTGAACTAGGTGGGTTTTTACAACGTTTGAATATGGATACGTAGAGTCATGGAGTTTTTATAGCACAGCAAGAGGCCCTTCAGCCCATCAGGTCCAGATTGATAATCAAGCAACTATCTATTATAGTCTCATTTTCCAGTATTTGGCCTGTGGCCTTAGATACTAGGGTGTTTCAAGTGCTCATCTAAATAGTTCTTACAATTGTTCTTACTTCTTACTTGGTAGCTGTTGGGCTAGCTTTTGTAATTCAAGATTTTACTGATTTTAATATTTTATCATCTGCCAGGAGTCCGCTTTCTGCCACGCAGATCTTTTCTTCCATTTTCTTCTGTTCCCTACCTACATCTTTTGACAGGAGTCCTTTCCCCACCACACAGACCCATTCATTCACCCCTAAAACTTCCTTCCACTTGGAGCCCTCCCTCTGGCCTTTTGCCAGCACTTGATCTTTCAGTGAGAACTGCAGATGTGACATTGACCGACTTAATTTCTCTGCTCCCCTCAGCCACTACCTCTGAAATTGCTGCATACTGTTCCAACTCTGCTATCAACTTGTTATCAAACCTGCCAATGAAGGTGTGGGGTTCCTTTATTCCTTTATCCATTCTGGGGATGAGGGCATTGCTGACCAGACAGTATTTATTGCCCATCCCTAATTGCCCAGAGGGCAGTTTAGAGTCAACCACATTGCTGTGGGTCTAGAGTCACATGTAGGCCAGACCAGGTAAGGATGGCCGTTTTCTTCCCTAAAGGACATTAGTGAACCAGATGGGTTTTTCCAACAATCGACAATGGGTTCATGGTCATCATTAGATTTTTAATTCCAGGTATTTTATGAATTCAAATTCCACCATCTGCCATGGCAGGATTCAAACTTGGGTCCCCAGAACATTACCTGGGTCTCTGGATTAACAGCCCAGCGATAATACCACTAGGCCATTGCCTCCCCATCTGGAGACCTTTACCTGGCAAAGGCTGAGCTTTAACTCTCAGACACTTTCTCCTATCTCACTAAGAACTGCCGATGCTGGAGTCAGAGAAAACACAGCAGCATCAGAAGAGCAGGAAAGTTGACGTTTCGGGTTGACACCCTTCTTCTCCCACTGGATCATGAACATTAAGCTGTACTTTCCAGCACAGTTCCTGAACCCTGCACTGCCCACTTCTACCTCCATTCCAAAGTCCACAAACTGGACTGCCCTGGCAGACCCATCATTTCAGAACGTTCCAGCCCCACTGAACATATTTTTTCCTATCTTGAATCTATTTTATTTTCCTTTTTTTCTCCTCTTATTCAGACGTTGCACTTACATCATTGATTCTTCTGACTCTTTACATCAGATCCACAATCTCCAGTTTACTGGTCCTTGCCACTCTCTTTTGACTGTGGATGTCTATATTCCCTATATACATCCATTCACCATCAGAATACTTTGAAGGCTCTCTGTTTCTTCCCCGAATAAAGGTCTGCATCGTCTCTTTTCACCAATACTCACCTTCACCTGGCTGAGCTTGTTCTCAGTTTTAATAACTTCTCCTTGAAATCATTGCATTTTCTCCAAGTAAAAGGTGTGGCCATGGATCCCAGTTATACCTGCCTCTTTGTGAGACAAGTGGAACATTCCTTTTTCTGTTCCTACTCAGGTCCCCAGCAACCATCTTTTCTCTGATATATTGATGATGGCTTCAGTGCTGTCGTCCAAAATTGGAAAAATTCAGTTTTGTTCCCGGTTTCCTTCTCTGACCTTCACCTGGTCCATCTCAGACTTATCATTTCCCTCCTTTGACCTCACTGTTTCCATTTCTGAGGCTAAGCTATCCATCAAATCCGTTACAAGCCCACCGACTCCCACAGTTAACCTTGACAACACACCTTACACCCTGCTTCCTGCAAGGGTTCCATTCCATTCTCTCAGTTTCTCCATCTCCATCTCATCTGTCCTGATAATGCTCATTACCACTGGGCTGCCTGCGACATGATCTCCTTTATCCTGTTCAGAGGAATCCTACCTTCACCCGTGTCCGACCCATCTCCTGCACATCTGCCTTTGTTCCTTTCCAGAACAATGATGGCCCCTACTTGTCCTTACTTTCCACCCCACTAGTCTCCGAATTTAAAGAATATTCCTCCGTCATTTCTGCCACCTCCAGTGGGATGTCACAACCAAACACATCATCCGCTCACCTTCACTGTCAGCATTCCACAAGGTGTGTTCCTTCCATGACATCCTAATCCACACCTTCATCATTCCTAAGGCTTCCTCTCTACCCCATGGTAACTTCCCATGCAATCGCAGAACGTGTTACACTTGCCCGTTTACCTCATCCCTTCTCACTGTCCAAGGCCCTGAGCACACCTTCCACGAAAAGCAACGTTTCACTTGTACTTCTTTCAATCTAGTTAACTGCATTTGCTGCTCACCATATGGTCTCCTTTACATTGGTCAGATGAAACACAGACTGGATAATGACTTTGCGAACCACTTCCACTCTGTCCACTGGAATGACCCTGACCTCCCAGCTGTTTGCCATTTCATTAGACCACCTTGCTGTCTTGCTAATATTTCTGTCCTAGGGCTGTTGCAATGTTCCAACAAAGCACAACACAAGCTCGAGGAACAATACCTCATTTTCTGCTCTGACATTTTATAGCCCTGAGGCCTCGATATCGGATTCAATAGCTTCAGAAACTGACTGCATTATGTCTGTTCTCCATTTTTATTCACACTTTTTCACTTCCTAACCCTACCTCCCCGAGAAATGTTCTATTTGTGTTTTGTTTACCTCACACTTGGTCAAAAGGATCAATTCTTTCCCTTTCACACCTTAATTTATTTCAGAGATAGCAGGAACTGCAGATGCTAGGATAACAAGGTATAGAGCTGGATGAACACAGCAGGCCAAGCAGCATCAGAGGAGCAGGAAGGCTGACGTTTCGGGCCTAGACCCTTCTTCAGGCCATTTTTACATTTTCTTCTCCATTATTAACAATCACTTTGTCTTTATATTGATGCTATATACCATCTGCCCTCCTGCTGCTCCTCTGTCTCCTTCAAAAGTACAAAAAAGAACCTGTTTCCCAACACTTTTAGCTCTGAAGAAAAGCTGTACAAGACTCAAATTGTTAACTCTGTTTCTGCCCACAATTGCTGCCAGACCTGCTGAGTTTCTCCAGCATTCTCTATGTTTGTTTCAGACTTCTGGCATCTGCAGTATTTTGCTTTTATTTGAGTCTTTACGTGTCTGTTCCCATTTCCTTTTGAAAGCCGTGACTTAGTGCATCAATCTCAGAACACGACAATGGAGGACAGACTTGAGCTACTTCTTTGACTAATAAATACCTGCTCCTTTATCATTTGTTAAATCTGTACAGTAACAAACATGGGAGCATAAGGGACTTCCACTCGAAATCATATCTGCACCTGCATTATCACAATGTACCATGGATCAGGTTTTAAGTGGTTGCAGGGAGTCCAGTTTAACTGAGGCAATATTTTAGCCATAGGCAGAAATGAGAAATAGCACTACCACAATTTAGATGCTGCTCTACAGAGTCTTAAAATTATTGTCTAAGAGTCAGGAAAGACAAGTACGATTTGTTTAACTCTTCCATCAATTACTTAGGCCATGTCATTGATGTTAAACCCTTCTGGCTCACTAATGTCCTTTAGGGAAGGAAACTCCCATCCTTACCTGGTCTGGCCTACATGTGACTCCAGATCCACAACCACATAGTTGACTCTTAATTGACTCCTAGGCAATTAGGGATGGGCAGTACATTCTGGACTGGCCAGTGACACCCCCATCCCATGAATGAATAAAAACAAACAATTCTTGGTTTCTTAACACTTTCATGTAAATTGCATTGGCCTTCAGACATAGTAATTATAGTGTCATACAATCATAAATCACAGAAATAGACCCTTTGGCCCAACTCATTCATGCTGATCAGGTTTCCCAAAGTAAACTAGTCCAATATGCCTGCGTTTGGCCCATATCCCTCTGAACCTTTCCTATTCGTGTACCTGTCCAAATGTCTTTTAAAAATTGTAACTGTACCTATCTATCATTTCCTCTGGCAGTTCATTCCATATCTGAACTATCCTCTGTGTGGAAAAAATTACCCCCAGGTTCCTTTTAAATCTTTCCCCTCTCACCTTAAAGTTATGTCCTCTAGTTTTAAACTCCCCTACCCTATGGAACAGACCTTTGCTACTTACCTTATCTATGCTGTCATCATTTTACAAACTTCTATAAGGTCACCCCCTCAACCTCCTATGTCCAGGGAAAAAAGTCCTAGCCTATCCAACCCGTTCTTTTAAGTCAAACCATCCAGTCCCGGTAACATCCTTGTAAACCTTCTCTGCACCCTTTACAATTTAATAATGTAGCAGCATGATGAGAATTATAAATTACTTGCAATGTTACTTAAACAACATCTTTTTGTTCCTTTGTGCGAATTTTCCCTTTACTTTTGCCCTGAATGCCTTCCTTGGCAAGCTCATTATATCTCATGTAAAAATATTTTCAAATCAACCTGTTCAGACATGATATGAGACATCTTTAGAGCAGATGGAACTTGAACCTGGGCCTCCTGGCTCAAATGTAGGGGCATTACCACTGCACCAAAAGACTCAAATGGAATTGTTTTTTAATCAACCTGTTCAGGGATGTTATGACATGCCTCTGGAGCAGGTGGGACTTGAACTCCAGCCTCCTGGCTCAGAGTCAGGGACATCACCATGGCACCACAACAGCCCACTGCATCGCATGTAAATTGCTATCTTTCAATAAATACTGGGTGATTATTTGACCATGAAGACATCACAGCTGAGACTGATCATTTAACAGAGACCAACTGATCATCAGTAAACAAACAGTAAACTGCGATGAAAAGAAAAATACTGCAGATGGTGGAAATCTGAAATAACAACAGAAAAGGCTGGAGAAATGCAGAAGGTCAGGCAGCATCTTTGGCAAATTGGGAAATTCTGCACACTTCAACTTTTGTGACAAGTCTGGGATTAGTGGGTCTTGATTTCTAGTCTCTTACTCCAGTATGGTGTGACAGTGAACTATATAACCTAGATAATCAATCTTAAAGTTCAGATATTTAGCCTTAGCCACGTCAGGGTGTGGCAGAAAGGTTCATCAATGTCATTTCAACATTCTTTTAGCAGCCACTCTAAATGTCCCAGCTTATCTTTTTGACTATTTCCTCCTATATTAAAATCTAAGGCTTTTAATTTGTCAATATAATTTAAAGTTTAATAGTCAGTATTTAATGTCATCTTGACATAAATAAAAGGTGGATTGGCATATAGTTGGAAATTGAGCAGACAGGTGGCGAATGAATTTCAATATAGCAAAATGCAAAGTGTTTTGCATGAAACAAATAATCCAGAAAAGGCTTGCAGCTTAAATGGAAAGAAAATAATGTGTACAGAACGAAAAGAGATCTGTGAATCCTGATTGCCAATAAATTTAAGATATCACAACAATGCTCAGCTGAACTCATAAGCAAGTAAATGTTAGAATTTATTATAAAGGTCAGTATTGAACTGAAATAGTGGGCTGTTGCTGCCACTTCATAAATAATTGGTGCAACCACATTTAGAATATACTATACAGTGCTAATTCCCATAGTTTAAAAAAATGCTGCTATTGAGAGAGTAACTAGAATGATTGAGAGAATGGAGTGGTTGGATTATGAAGAGGAATTAACTAAAGTTAACAGGGCTTAACATGTAAAGACGTTCTGAGGTGATCTGATTCATGTTCTTGGATCTTAAAGGAAATAGATAAAATACTTCAATTCAAACAATTTGCTGATTACAAAGAATGCACATATCAATGTAAATGGCAGAACAGGTTCAAAAGGCTGACTGGCCTATTTCTGTTCCTGTCTTCATGCATTGCACCCTGACATAACTTGAACTTGAAGGGGGTATCTTCAAAATAATTTGTGGAAATCGATTAGTGGGCAAGTGATAAATTTATAAAATGGGCTGTGTAGGTAGATGACGAAAGCTGACAGAAAGTAGTGAATCATTGGTTGCAAATCTTTTTTTGAAAAGAATAATATTCTGAAATGCACGGAGTAATTTAAGAAATGCCATATGGATAAACTAAAATGCTTGGGGAAGAACATGTGACTTTGGTCCTTTGATTCCAAAAGCTTGTCACAACCTAAATTCTAGTTTATAAGGGGATAATTGATAGAGAATCATTGCCTTGTTCAATGGACAACTTCATTATCTTTGTACCATACAGCTACAAAGATAGTAGAAGACCAATTAGACAGCCTTTGATCTTTTCCCATCCAGTAATTTCTACGTTCTTATAGGTGATAGTTGAACTACATTTCACCCTACATAGCATCATAGAGTTCATTTAAGTGTTCTAGTGTCCATTTAAATAAATAACTTGCTGCACATAATGAGAGGAATATTTTTTATGTATGTGGTGATTTTCAAATTGCAGATCAAGAACTGACATGAATTAAATTGGAAGAAAATCAATGTAATGTTATTTATAGTATAAGGGAAGAGTGATTAGTACAATACATTGACAAATAGTCAAAAACAGAAGTGTGGTTGTTATTTTAATGGTTATTTCGAATGATCTGTACACTCTAGTATATGTAGCCTTTTGCTTCTGTTGAAAGCTTCTATGATTTTTCTTTTTCTGAGAATAACATAACGTTAAGTACTTATTTCCGTTATGTCAGAGATATTCACACACTTAGAAAAAAATCTGAAATGGCTACAGTGAAAAATGGGAATGAAAACTGGCATTAAGTGTAGATGGTCATTGTAATGTAGGGATAACGTACACAACAGTGATATTCAGTAATATTTAATCAATATCCTGCTCCACTGGTGGAGGCATAATTGATTGTAAAAGGTGGTGTAGGAGGACACAGAAAGTTGTGTGCACAGCCCAGACCATCACAGAAGCCAACCTTCCATCCATGGACTCTATTTACATTGCTCACTGCCGCGGAAAGGCTGCCAACATCATCAAAGACCCATCGCATTCTGGTAATGACCTCCTACAACCTCTTCCGTCAGGCAGAAGATACAGAAGCCTGAACACACGCATGAGCAGGTTCAGGGACAGCTTCTTTCTGGCCATTATCAGACTGTTGAATGGACTCTAACCTCAAATAATGTAACCTGCAATGTAACCTGTATGCCTCCAAGTCTTTCTGTACATCCTTTAGCTTGCTGTGATCTGCCTGTACCCTTCGTAAACAAGGCTTTCTAGTGTATTTCGGTACACGTGACAATAAAATCAATCAATCAATATAGAGTACATTTAGTACTGTGTTATCAAATGTAAGTTTGTTAAAGTGGGAAAACAGAATACTTCAAGGGAAACTGATTTTTGGTCATATATGCTTCTGAGATGCAGTGAATAGTTTTTATTTGATGCAAAGACAAAAATTGCTGAAAAAACTCAGCAGGTCCAGTAGTCTCTGAGCAGAGAAATCAGAGTTAATGTTTCGGGTTCGGTGACCTTTCCTCAGAACCTGAAATGTTAACTCTGATTTCTCCTCACAGATGCAGCCAGACCTGCTGAGCTTTTCCAGCAACTTCTGTTTGTGTTTCTGAAGTACAGCATCCGCAGTTCTTTTGGTTTTTATTTTAGTTTTTATTTGATTCCTTCTTAACTAGGAAATAAAGCACATGATGTAATGTAACTTGAAGCCACACTGGGTCATAAGCATTCACAATATTTCAAAACAGTGATTCTTAGAAATTTTGAACAGAAGTATTAACAGTTGGAGAACCAAAGTGGGTAGATGGAATTAAGATACATGTCAGCCATGATCTAAACGAATGGTAGACCTAACTTGGTGGGCTGAGTGGCTTTTTCTTCTTCTATGTCTTAACAGTTTTAAGCACACAAAGCACCAAAGTCTTCAGAAGAAGTAGGAATAACAATGCAGTCATGGGATGCAGGAATAACTATGCATGATTAATGATTGAATTTGATAGATTGATTGAAATGCAGCCAACTTTATGTTAGCAGAGGTCATGTGATGCAGTAGTAGCGGCTGGGTACAAATCCCACTTGCTCTGGAAGTGTGTTGTATTATGTCTGAACAGAACTGAGTAATTATTATAGTACAAAAAGAGGGCTTTTGACCCATTGTGTCTGCACGGATTTTCTGAGCATTTTAATTTAATGCCAATCTCCTTCCATTTTCCTGCAGGAATGCATATTGTTTCTGTCTAAATCGTTATCCAATATCCTCTTCAATACTTCAATGAACAACAAAGAACAAGCGCTCCTACATTGTGGTCAGGAGAATTTCCTGTAGGTGTCCAGTCCTCCAAGAAAGGAGGTCACCAATATACTTGTTTCTTCAGAATGAGGTGGGCCAAGTATATTAGGTGACAGTGGGGAAACAGTCAGGGGATCTTTTGATTATAAGGTTTAGGATGATTGGAGAAAATGACATCAGGCAGTCCAACAGTGGGGATAAAGAACTGGCAGGGAGTGGACTTCAGAGCAGGGTCAGATAGACTGGAATCAAAAGTTGGCAGCAGAAACAGAAGCTAACTAATGGTCTACCTCCAAAGAACAAATGGTTTGACAAGAATCAAGGTAGATATCCTCAAAGGGGAAAGAAGAACAAATACATGCAAAAACACCTTGCATAATAAAGGAAATGGGAAATAAGTTGAAGAAAAAAAGTGTTGTTATGACAAGTGTCAGATAGTAAACACTTGAGAATGAAGTCGAATACAGAAGGTGGAGAAGGGAGGTGAGAAAGCAAATACTGGAAACTAAGAAGAACTATGAAGAAAGATTGGCAAACAAAATAAAAAGAAATCCTAAAGTCTGTTATAAACATGTCAGTATTTAAAGGAAAGTCACCATAGTCCTTCTAGACCATAAGGCTGCTCTTTCATTAGACAAGTCTGGTGGTTTTAAAATGTGAGGGTTACCACATCTCAGGCAAAGGAAAGAGGTTGAGAAGGAGAGTCCTTCAAGGTAACCTCAGCTGTTGGCATTGCAAAGTAGCTATCCAGCCAACTAAGCTAACATCCTCATTTTATTTATTATAGAATGGGCAGTATGACGGTTTAGGGAGAAGAAAGGAGATTTATACTTGGAGGCAAGAAGTAAAGCTGAAATGTTAAATTAATACTTTGCATCTGTCTTTACAGATATCTGCCCAAATGTTGCTCCTGCCATGATGACAGAGGAGGAAATTCAGTCACCAGAAATGTTTAGCATTGATGACGAGGTGGTACTGAATAAGCTGTCAATACTTAAGGGCGATGAGACGTGGGACTGGATGAGATGCATCCAAAGACATTGAAGCAAGGGAAAGTCGAAACTGCAGCAGAACTGACAGGTGTCTTTCAATCTCCCCTGGATTTGGGGGTGGTGGGGTAAAATTAGAGAATTTCAAACATTACATTCTTGTTCATAAAATGCTTATAAAGATTGCCCCAGGAATTACAGGTCAGTAAGTTTAATTTTGGTGGTAGGCAAGCTTTTAGAAACAATAATTTGGGACAGAATTAATAGTCACATGGAAAAATGTGGATTGATTTTGAAGAGTCAGCATGGGTGTGTTAAGGGAAGATCAGGTATAATTAACTTGGTGGAATTTTTTGAATTTGTAACAGAGAGGGTTGATGAGGGCAAGGCTGTTGATGTATTAATGGATTTCCAAAAGGTGTTCAATACAATACCAGGCAACAGACTTGTGAAGAAATTTATAGGTAATGAAATAAAAGGGACAGTAGCTTTAGTTCCCCAGGAGTGAGTAATGAGACCTTTGCTTTTCCTGGCATATGAATAAAAAATTACCCAGATCTTTGTGCGCAGGGAACAGTTTCAAAGTCTGCGGATGACACAAAACTTGGTAGAATTGTAAACTGTGTTTGATGGATAGCTATCAGAAGAAGTTCAAATTGAACGAGTATGAGGTCATGCACTTTGGTATAAAGAACATGGAGAGATCGTATAAAATAAAAAGTACAATTCTAAAGGGTGTACAGGAGCAGAGAGACTTGTGTGTATATGTGCATGCATCTTCAAAGGTAGAAACCTATTAGTAAAGAATGCAATATTCTAGGCTTCATAAATAGAGCCATGGAGTTCAAGAGCAGCAAGGCAATAATGAATTTATAAAAGATACTGGTTAGACCTCAAATGGAATTTTGTGTAAAGTTCAAAGTGCGAAGCTGTAGGAGTGATTCAAATGTATTGGCAAGAACCCAGAAGAGGTTTTCAAGAATGGTCCCACGGATGAGATCCTTCGGTTATGAGGAAAGATTTGAAAAGTTGAAACTGTTTTCCTTGGAGAGGGGGTCTCAAAATCATGAGGTGTTTGTACAGAATGGATTGAGAGAAATTGTTCCCAGGAATGGACCAAGAACTGGAGGGCAGTTTCACAGAAGAAGCAAATATAGGGTGAGAAAACAAGGCCTTGTCACACAGTGAGTAATTAGAGAATGGAATCCATTGCCTGGAATTATGACGCTGGCAGGTAATTCAAGAGTAATTCAAGAATGTTAACAAGAGATAAGCCCCAGAAACAAAACAATGTGGGCGAGGAGTTTAAGGAACACAGGGGTGATAAATAAGTGAGAAGTTAGTTTAAGGGTCTGAGGAAGAGACTTAAGAAGAGTTATTAATGAAAGAAACAGCATACATGAATGCAGAAATTTGCCAAAAAGAAACCAATTACAGCTGTAGCAGCTGAACAAGCAACTTTAAAGTTGGGGACAGTATGACCCTTCAGTGAGGTTTGTATCAGTAAGCTGGTTGTTAAGGTAAAATAATTGAATCTTTACTTCTGATATTTTTGATGATTCAGTTTGAAATTGTTCTTGTATGCTGTAACATGAACTGTCTTCTTTCCTTTTGTGTGTAATAAACTTTGATTTTCTTTTGTTAAATGTGCATTGGCAGCCTCATATGTGCACCATGCTAAACAAAGAGCAAAAATAGTTGAAACTGGTTTTTTAACCTCGGTCCTTGTGTACTCTTCAGAGAGGAAAACAAAATGTTTCTATAGTTTGGGATATAATCCACAGAGGATAGCTTGCTGTTAACCGATAGGTCATCAGCCTCTCAATACCATTTGTAGTCATAAGAAATCACAGTCGGGTCTGTTTGAAGTGCTTCTTTCCTCTTTGAAAAGTTGCTTTGAAGTTCCTGCTGCAACTTCAGGTGTGAAGTTCTGTGGGTCTTGTTCTCCAGGCAACCATTTAATTTGCAACTGCAGCCATTTTTTAGTTGTAACATCCCTGTTTTTCAAAAAAGAGTCCGTTTTGGAATTACAAGTTGAAAACGTCTTTAGGATTCTGACCCATGGCTGTAACATTACTGGTTGTAACATATTTACTTTACTTTGGCACCCTTTGTCAAGTTCTGCAACTTTTCTAATATTACACCCAATTCTGAAAGTAACTGACACTGAGGTCTATTGTATGCTTGCATACATCTTATCTTACTATGTCTCACAAGGAACTGCCCTCCCCCACCAGAACTGGTAATGCAGCCCACTGAAATAGTTATGGGCCTGATCAATGAAAACGGCTTAATGACTTTGCTAATCAATCATTCCAAAGACTTGTTGTGTGCAGGAGAACTAGAATCACAATCTTGTCATTGTTTATTACCAGTGAGGTGGCTAATTAGCTGTTTGGGATTGTATTTCTTCCATATTACATAATGCCGTGGTTTCAAAAAGTTTGTTATCTTTTTGTAAATAATGATAAAGATGCATTGTTGATACTTTATTCCAAGACAGAGCAAGATATGTCAGTGACATAAATGCAGGTCCCTTTAAGGTCTAAATAGAACAGCTTCGGCTGGATTTTGCTTTTTTTTTATCCGAGCTGCAGGCTGGGGAGGGAGTTGTAGATCTAAACCAATGGCTTCTCTTCCACAGCCATATCCATGCTCAGGTCTTCCCTAGACAGGGGACATACAGTGTACACCTGTACCCTCAAAACTTTCGGAGGGAGTTGGACACCTCAGGGTCTGGAGTACATTATACCGCGCCCTCCCCACCCCCACCACTATTTTCATTTAGTTCCCTACCTTGTTTTCCCCACTTTTTGATTCTTGTTATGCTACCCCTGGTGGGCAGTGTTGGGTAATCAGGTGGTGGGTTTATAAAATTAAAAAAAACACAAAGAGCTGAGTTCTACCCACCTGCTGTAGAGGTGTGTCATAGGATCTCTGAACCGATTGTTTGAAGAAAAGTGCTAGGTTATTTTATAAAGAAAAGACCTGGTGGGTTCATTAGCCATCAACAGAACCAGGCAGTGTGCCATGCTGAGGCGTATATTTCTCAAGTGCCTGCCTCTCTTTCAGAGTAATGTCCACACCCAGGAGCCCTTGAAGAGAGACCATGCTATGTTCACTGTCCTCTCTTCTCAAAGCCTATAAGGGTAGGTGGGCACTGAGGGGGCTGGAGTGCATTATCTCCCACTCAAACACCACCTTGATTTGATTCCCTTGTTTCCCCCGTTTGGTTTTTAGCTTCTGTTTTTGGGTTCTTGTCACACTGCCCATTGTGGGTAATGTTTGTTATATGGTGATTTAGTTTATTTCAAAAAGAAATAGCTGAGTTCTACTTTGGTTTAGTCCCATGTTTCTGATCTTTGGGCACCCAGTGAAGAGGAGTGTGGGCAGGTTAGAGGACTTTCATGTGGCCTGCTTCTCAGCCTAGCGAAAATACCCATCAACAGCTCCAGATAGAGTCATGGAAGGTCTCGTAATTCCTGACTACCTGCCTTTCATTTGCAGTTATACCTGTGCCCAGATGTCCTTGGAGAAGGAGCACTTTGTGTCCTTTGACAGCCTTGAGGTTTCTCAGCATGGCTTCAGGTTAGGGTTAAGGTGTGGATTCGGGTCAGGGTCAGGGTTAGGGCGTGGGTTAGGGTTAAGGTCAGGGTTAGGGTTAGGGTCAGGGTTAGGGCATGGGTTAGGATTAGGGTCAGGGTCAGGATTAGAGTTAGGGTGTGGATTAGGGTCAGGGTTAAAGTCAGGGTTAGGGTTTGGGTTTCCAACTATTACAAGTGAGAATCAGGAGGCCTAGGGTGTATTTATCCAACAAGATTGTTATTTCATATCCCCCAAGTGTTCCCTCTTGGTGTTTTGTTTTTGGTTAATCTTATAATGCTGTTGGTGAGAAGTTTTTAATTTTTTTCTTAATTAGGTTATTTGCTTTCTGTAAATGAAAAAAAAACTGGACTCTTTCTCATTGGGGAATTAGCTTCTGGATTGAGACAAAGTCTGGAAGGGAAAGATGAAAACGGATTCTTGTGCTAAATTTTACATACAATGAAGCCCTTTTATATCTCTGAATATCTTTTTTTGCTTATTCAACATATGGGTATCAGTCTATTAGGCGAGGTATAGGTTGACTCACTAAATGTGAACAAATTGTTACTGTTGTCATTCTTCATTATGTTCATACAGACTACAACAGACTTCAACAAATGCTTCATGATAGATTAAAGATGTGTGTCAATTTGTGCCTCATTTCCTTGTTTGTTCAGCATGATAGCATCAAGGTTCACTTATGTTTTTTGCACATGAATGATATTGAATCATGGAATGGTTACAGAGCAGAAGAGACTATTTAGCTTGTTGTACTATGTTGGCTCTCTTGAGCAATTCACCTAACACCACTCCCCTGCCTTTTCCCCCAGGTTTGCATTTTTTTTTCCTTTCAAATAATGATCCAATTTCCATTTGAAAACCATAACTCACTATTTTCTGAGGCAGTGCTTTCCAAAATGTAGCCACTTACTGTGTGAACAACATTATTGTCATGTTGCCAGTTTTCCTTTTGGAATTATCTAATATCTGAACATTCTGGTTCTTGATCCTTTCACCAATGATAACAATTTCTCCTTATCTACTCTGACCAGACCCTTCATTATTTTGAACTGTGTCATATATGGATCTAAAGGGTAATACTGGAGCATGTCTTAAGCACCACCTACAATGATAATGCCATGTTGACCTGTGTTTAGAGCAGCAAAGAATCTTGGAGGAGTGAGATCTAACATTGGGTTCTCCTGGAAGTCATTCTAACAACATCTATCATATCGATGTAACGTAACTAATTGCTAAATTCGATAGGCTATATTTTGTCAACTGCAAGAGATCCTCTGATTTTCCTCAACCAAGACGAAGCAGCCTCTGTAATTTCCTACACTTAAAGAAGATGGTGGCAGCAGGTTTCCTCAAGTGCATCAGCTCACAGCTTTTAGTGAGCTGGCATGACCATATTGCAATACCTCTATCAATATCTCTCCTCACAACCTTCCTTTCTGAAAGATGAAAAGTCTTCAAACTTCCTATATACCTGAAGCTCCTCATAATTGGAATCATCTCTTATATTTTCCTTTATATATCAAATATATTATTAATTAAATATGGGTATCGCTGGCTAGGCCAGCATTTATTGCCCATTCCTAATAGACCTGGAGAAGGTGGCAATGAGTTGCCTTCTTGAACCGCTACAGGTCTTTGCGTGTTGGGACTCCCACACTGCTGCTCAGGGCAGAGTTCTATGATTTTGACCCAGTGACAATGGAGGAAACAGCAATATATTTCAAGGTCATGATGGTGTGTGACTTGGAGGGGATCTCGGTGGTGTTCCCATGCATCTGCTATCTATGCTTCTTATTAGGTGGTAGAGGTCACAGGTTTATAAGGAGATGACGAGGTTCTCCTTGAGAGCTACTGCAGTGCATCTTGTGCATGGTACACATTACTGCCTCTATGCATCAGTGGTGATGAAGAGAGAGTGAATGTTGAAGGTGGTCTTTGGTTTGCCAATCAAGCATGCCTCTTTGTCCTGGAAAGTTGCTCTTAAAAGTTATTGGTGCTGATTACATCAAGCCAAGTGAAGAGTATTCCATCACAGTCCTGAGTTGCTGTGGAAGTCCTAGCCTCTGATCTGTTCTTGTAGCCACAGTATTTATACGGTTACTCCAGTTCAGTTCCTGGTCAATGGTTCTGGAGGATTCACTGATGGAAACACCATTGAATGTCAACGGGTGATGTTTAGATTCTTGTTGAAGATGTCATTGCACTTATGTGGTACAAGTGTCACTTTTCACTTATAAGCTCAAGTATGGATGGTGTTCCATGTGGACACAACTACTTCAATGTCTGAGTTGTTACAAATGAACTGAACATTGTGCAATCATCAAGAAACCACTTCATTTTTAAACCTTATGATGGAGGGAACAGTCAGTGATGAAGCAACTGAAGACATGGACCTTAAAAATTCCTGCAGAGTTGAGCTGATTGACCTCCAATCATCACAACTGCCTTTCTTTGTACACGGCATGACTTCAAATGGTGGAAAGTCTCAAACCCTCACCCCTCCTCAATTCCTGATTGCCATTGACTCCATTTTCGTCAGGATTCTTATTGCTGTATTTGGTTGAGTGCTGCCCTAATGTCTAAGGTGTTACTTCTACCTCACCTCTGGAGTTCACGTATTTTGTCAGTGGTTGAACCAAGGTTATAGAGAGATCAGAAACCAAGTTGCCCTTTGCACTACATTGCTGATAATTGAGAATTGCTTAATGGAATGGTAATTAGCCATGTTCAATTTGGCCTGCTTTTCATAGACAGGAAATGCCTTTGCATTTTCTGCATTGCTGTGCCGCTGCCAGTGTTGTAGTTGTATTGGAACAGTTTGGTTAAGGGCTCAACTAGTTCTGGAGAACACATTTTCACTTTTATCGTTGGAATATTGTCAGGGGCAATAGCCTTTGCAGTATCCAGTCCCCTCAACCGTTTCTTTGTATCATGTGGAGTGAATCGAATTTGTTGAAGACTGACATCTGTAATCTGTAATGTGTGAACCTCAGGAGGACAAGATAGATCATCCACTTGACCCTTCTGGCTGAAGATGATTGCAATGTTTCATGCTTGTCTATTGTTCTGATGTGCTGGGCTCCATTGAGGATAGGAATATTTGTGGAATCTCATGTTCCAGTGAGTTAATTATCCACCACCATTCACAGTTAGATGTGGCTGACCTGCAAAGGTTAGATCTGATCCCTTGATTTAGGGGATTGTTTTACCCTGCCTATTGCTCCCTACGCTGGTTGGCATGCAAATTGTCCTGTGTTGAAATTTCATCAGATTGACACCTCATTTTTGGGTATGCCTGCTGCTGCACCTGGCATGCTCTCATGCACTCTGTGTTGAAGCAGGGTTAATCTCCCAGCTTGATGGTAATGCTACATTGGGGGATATGCCAGGCCACAACATTATAGATTATGCTGAAGGCTGACAGCATTTCACAGACCTGTTTTGAATTGCTACATCTGTTCAAAGTTTGTCCCATTTAGCACAGTGGTAGTGCCACACAGCATGATGAAGGGTATCCTTAATGTGAGATTTCTACAATGACTGTGCTGTAGTCACATTGCCACCAAATCTGATGGTTTGTGCTCCTGGTGGGATAGGATAAACCCAAGGATAGTGATGATGGTGCCTGATGCATTGTTTGTAAGATATGATTCTCTAAGTGTGACTATGTGAGTCTGGTGCTCGACCAGTCTGTGGGTGAACTCTTCGAATTTTGCTCAAGTTCCTAGACATTGCTAAGGAGGACTTCACTGAGCTGGAAGGATTGGGTTTGCATCTGTCATTTCCAGTACCCAGGTCGATTGTGCTGGTCCTTCTAGTTTCATTCTTTCGTTTAGACTTTGTAGTAGTTTGATACAACTGAGTGACTTGCGAAGAGTCAACCATATTGCTGTGGTTCTGCAGTCACAAGTGGACTAGACTGGCTAAGGGGTAGAAGGTAGGTTTCCATCCATTAATGAAGTAGATGGGTTTTTATGACAATCAACAATGATAACAGGGTCACTATTAGACTAGGATTTTAAAACCAGATTTTTTATTGAATTTAAATTTCACCCTCTGTCATGGTGGAATTTGAGCTCATGTTCCCAGAGCATTTGCCTGGAACTCTGTCTTACAAGTGTAGTAACCATGTGACTGTGCCTTTTTCTCCCCTATTCTGCACCCTGTTTAATACTTTCACATCCTTTCTAAACTGTGATGCCCAAACCTGGATGCAATTGGATCCAGTCGATGGTGAACCAATGTTTTATACAGGATTAACATATCTTTATTATTTTTGTACACAGTGCTGCAATTAATAAAGCCCAAGCTGCTGTACACTTTAGTGCTCACTCTCACACCTATGCTGCCTCCTTCAATGACATATGCACAAAAATAGCCAAGTCCCTCTGCTCCTTCACTTTATTAAATTTGATCTGCTACTTGTCCACCCATTTCACCACCTGATTCTGCTCTTTTTAAGTTTGACATTCCTCATATTCTCCTCATGATTCAGAATATTGTCAAGTTTTGTACATTTATATAAGCAGGGATCCTAAAGCTGAGGCCTGTGAATCTCCACTACAAACATTTCTCCCATAAGGAATACAGTCATTCAACGCTGCTCTTTGTTTCCTGTCACTCAGCTAATATCGTACTTCTGTTTTTATCCCTATATTTAAATGAATAAAAAAAGGGGCAAGTTCAGACAACTGTTAAAGCAATTGAACCTGAGGGCTATGAGTTAATACCATGTCACCAAATACAGTCAGTTCTGCTATAACATGATAGTTGCGTTCCTGCACAACATCATGTAATAGAAAATCACACTATAGAAAGAATGGGGTCTATGGGAAAAGTGGGGTTGGAGGCAGACCACCAAAAGATATCACTCCAAAATCACTCAAAAGCATGATGCAAATGATAGCACTGTTTGAATAAATGTTTAATTCATATCTAACAATGAAATAAAAATAAATTTAACACCTTACCTTGAAAAAATGTCAAGATGATTTGATGAGGGAGGAGGTTTTGAGGTTGCTCTGCTGTTAATGCAGGGGCCGCGGGTCGTCATCATCATCATCATTATCATCACCTTCAGGTGCATTTGTGGTTGCAGGGTTTGGGTGAAAAATAGTTAATCCAGAAGTGAATGGTTGTGGTTCATTGTCTTCTGACTGTTTCTTCGGGTTTGGCTTAAAAAAGATGTCCAATTTTTGCTGTTTTTGGCACTAACGTTGTGTTTATTCAGGACAAAGCCCACAAAACAATCATGCGACGTTGATGCGTACTCCTCCATGCACCGATGGAATTGAGTTATAGTGTTCCCCTATTCATCAGTCACCTTATAGCCAATTCATGTTGCCGGAACACACTTTATAGCAGAACCAACTGTATCTGTGAAACCAAACCATCAGGCATCACTGTTCTAACTGCAAGGCAACAATGAAACCAGGGCACAGGATAGCCCTTCTCAAAACCAACAATCACAGAGTTTTCTTCTGAATTGGTTTAGATACATGAACAGGCAAGGAACAAAGGGATATGGAACAAAGGGATATGATTGTATGGGCAGATGGGGTTAATTCAAAATGGCACCATGTTTGGCATAGACATGATGAGCCGACAGGTCTGTTTCGGTGCTGTACAGTTCTACGTTCTACTGAAGTAACTAAATGTTCTGGTTTTCAGTCTTGCTGGAACCTCATCCCTACTTTGCACGTTAATGAGAAATCTTACAGATACTTGATGGGTGAGTGCTGAAATACAGAAATATGTTTGAAGGAATGAATGAGAAGAAAACGAACATGCCATAAGCTAGAAATAAATGTCAGGAATAGAAGGGTTAAAGAATCATTTCAATTTTTTGTTACATTTCAAATTGTACTTTAACGCAAACTGTTCAGTAGGTGCAGTGATAAAAAAAACAAACACAATGAAGAGAAGTTTAAAGCCTTTATTCCCAGACATTTTGCCAGAGTTCTAAAAAGGCGCACTGAAGTGAACTTGCTGTCATGAGAAATTTCAGAAGAGAGATAAACAGATGACTGCAAAGCATAGCACCTTCACAGAAGTTATCAAACAGAAGATATGCTTCATTGTATCCTGTGGTGTGGAGAATGTGACTGCCAGTGGCAATAAAGAAAGAAGTGAAATATATTTGAACTCCAGCATGAAAAGCATTTCAGAAACCCTTTTCATTTTTGGCTACTTTCAGCAATTCTCCTTGGTAGGCACATGCTGGGATGTTCAAGATGGGAAAGTCTGAATACGCCATGCTGCAGGACAGCCAAGGAAGGAATAATAGCGGCATATGTGTAATTCCAGACTAGAAAATGTATAACATTAATGATAACAATTTTTTTTAATATTTCTATGAGGAAATAACATAAACTTGCACTTATATGTGGATACTTTGCATTGATGTAAAGAAAAAAATGAATGCTGATCCAAAGGAGAAAATGGTAGAAAGGATCGGCAAATCCTTTTGTAAAATAGATGATGTTGAAGATGTTGTTAAAGGAGAAGAGGCAAAGAGGTTTAAGGAGATAATTGCAGATTATATATCTGAGGTTATTGACTTGTTCACTGAGCTGGCTTGTTCTCGTTCAGGCGTTTCTTCACCATGCTAGGTGACATCATCAGTGGAGCCTCCGATGA